>NW_026644966.1:0-47476 GCF_030020395.1 Manis pentadactyla | reverse complement strand
TGCCTATGGGTTTGTGAGTGCTGTGTGTGTGTTCTGCGTGTGTGATGGTGATTTGTGTGTGCGGTCGTGTTTGAGTGGTTGAGGTTATGTTTGGCTGCCTGTGTTATGCGCATGATGTGAGATGTGTTGACTGTGTGGGGTTGTGCTTGTTTAGTATGTCTCATGGTGGGTGCAGTATGTCGTCTGGGCAATGAATTCCATGCGTATCGTGAGCAGTTGTGTGCCTTGATGGGTTTGGTGCGTGTCTTGTGACTGTTGCGTCGCATGTTTCTGTGTTGTGTGTGTGTTCCGTTTGGCGCTCTTGGGTGAGGATATCTGGGTGGTGTGTCTCTCTATGTGGTTGTGTGTGTAGGGTGCAGTGTGTGACATGTGCGCTGTCTCCTTTGCTGGTTATGTGTTTGGCCTTTGCATGTGTGAGGGCTGTGTGTGTTTTGTGTTTGTGATTGTGGTTTAGGTGTGGTTGTGTTTGAGTGGTTGTGTGTGTGTGTTACGTGTGTGACGTGAGATTGGTTGTCTGTGTGGCTGTGCTTGTTTTGTGTGCCTCATTGTGTGTGCTCTGTGAGATGTGGTTCAACGTGTGTTGTGAGCAATTACGTGCTTTGATGTGTCCGGTGTGTGTCTTGTGACTTGCGTTGATACATTCTGGGTTCTGTGTGTGTGCGCTGTGCGTAGTGCAGCCCGTGCATGGATATGAGTGTGGGGTGTCTGTGTGTGGTTGCGTGTGTGGTGTGTAGCGTGTGACATGTGCGCTATGGGGGTTTCTGTTGGTGGTGTGTTTTGCGTGTGGTTTTGTGTGTGGTGTGCCTGTTTTGCATGTGTGATTGGGTTTTGTGTTTGGCCGTGTTTGAGGGGTTGTGTGCGGGTTTGGTTGAGACGTGCTGTCCGTGCGTGCTTGTGCTTGTTAGTGTGCCTCATTGTGTGTGTGGTGTGTACTCACTGACCTGTGATTTGTGTGAATTGTGTGCTTTTTATGTCCTGTGACGCTTGTGGTGTATGTTGTTTCCTATGTTGTGCTGTGTGCGTGTGGAGAGGTTCCGTGTGTTCTCTATGTATGTTGTTTGTGGGCGTTTTCTTGTGTGTGTTGTGGTTGTTCCTTGAGTGCGTGCTGTGTGCGGCTTCGTGTGCGGCGTGCGGTGGTTGCGTTGCTCTGTGTGTGTCGCATTGTTAATGCAGGGGTGTTGCGTGTGTTATGAGTTGTGATATTAATTTCTGTGTGTGTTGTGTGATGTGTTGTTCTGTGATTTGCGTTTGTGTCGTGTGGTCTGTGTGTTTTGCAAGTTGAGTGAGATAGCGTGTGTTATGACTGATCCCTCTGTGCACAAGTTGTGTGTTTGGCATTGTGCATCCTGCGAGGCTCTGTGTGCTGTATGTTTTATGTGTGTTTGGGGCGATGTGTGTAGCGTGTGAAATGTGTGTTGCATGAGCTCGGTGTTCTTTTTGTCGTGGTTTGTGGGTGTTTTGCATGTGGGTTTGTATGTGTGGTGTGTGTGGTGTGTGTTACATGTGTGACGGTGATTTGTGTGTGGTCGTGTTTGACAGGTTGTGTGTGTGGTTGGCTCTTTGAGTAATGAGTGTATTTTTGCGATGTGCGTACCGCGTGCGGTCAAGCTGGGTCAGGTGTGCCTCGCTTGGTGTGTTGTGTTCCCTCTGAGAACTGTGGTTCATGTGTATTGTGTGCAGTTATGTTCTCGGTGTGTGTGTGTGTGGGGGGGTGTTGATGTTTTGTGTGATGGGCTGTTTCGTGTGTGGAGAGACTTCTGCATGCAAGTGCACAGAAGACAGCCTCTCGTGCCTGTCCGTTTTCTCCACAGGTTTGTAACCCTCCAGGAGGGCCTTGTTTCCTGAGGGCGACGGAAGGGGACGCAAAGAGCCACCTCATCCCTTCTTTTCGGCAATGCCCCGCCGACGCCTTTGTAGTAAAGTGTCAGAAACTGCTGCAGGAGAGCCTTATGCCAGGCTTTGCCGGGGAAACGACCCACCGTGCCCTGAGGAGACCCTCCCTGCGAGAATACTAGGCTGCTTTCGCCTTGCATGCAATTTGCTCCTATGTGATACGGAAAACGGTAAGCGTCGCAGTAGAAGGCGGTCTTCTCTGTACGCCCTCTGTCTCAGAGGCCACCTGTGGGTGGGCTTCGAATAGGCCTTAGCACTAGCCACACGGGAAGTTGCAGAACCAGACGCTTTGAACTAGCCGCAGTGGAGGCAAGTCAGCTTTGGATTCAGCTTATGTGCGTGAAAGAATCCAGTGCAGGATTTCCCATTCAAGGAGTCACCGAAGTCGTTGCAGTGGATGCTGAAACCGAGCTTGCAATGTGCTCTCCGTGTCTGCCCTGTGTGCCTGCTCTCTAAAGCGCCTGAGTGAAGTCTGCTGGGTAGAGCTCTCTTCTGCTGAGTGGCGGACGCTCGCTTGTGTGGCCACTAACGTGAGGCCTTGCTGAGGAAGCCTGGCTGTTCAGGAAAACTAGTCTAAGGGAAGATGCTGTGGGGACTCCTTCAGCTGATCATCCTTTCATCAGAACAGAGCTCTTCTCTGGGCCAGAAATCTTATCAGCCTGAACGAACCATGTGCAGCCCGGCTCTCTCTTTGTGATCTGCAGGGAGAAACCATCCTTTGCCATGGTCCTAAAGCTAAATGCTCAAGGGCAGTCCTGAGGCTTCCGCATTCAAGCACGCCGAAGAAAGCCTTTCGTGCTTGGCTCTTTTCTCCGCAGGCTTGGAATCATCCGGGAGGTCCTTGTTTCCTGGGGCTGCTGGAAGAGGACGCACAGAACCGGAGTGTCCTGGTGAGTAAACGCAATGCCCTGAAGATGCCTCTGCAGTGACGTGTCAGAAACTGCTGCAGAAGAGCCTTACGCCAAACTCTGCTGGGGAGACCATCCACCGTGCGCCGAGGAGACCCTCCCTGAGAGAATACTGCGCTGATTTCCCCTGGCATGCAACTTGCTCCTGTGTGACACAGAAAACTTAGTAAACATTGCAGTAGAAGGCTACACACACCCGACCGATCTCTTTTGTGTCTTTTGGGTTGGTTGTGTGTGTAGTGTGCTGTATGTGTTGTTGGTATGTGGCAGTGAGCGATTTGTGGTGTTTTTCTGTGATTCGGTGTGTATTCTCTGTTGTGGTACGCTGTGTGTGCTGTGTCCCTGTGTGCTTTGCGTTGTGTTGTCATGTCTATGATCTGTGGGTCTCGCTTGTTTTCTGTGGGTTGTGTTGTTGTCCGTGTTGTGTGTATTTTGTGTGTAACATGTGTGGTGTATGATCCTTACGGCTCGCTGAGCACACTGCTCTGCGTATTTTTCACTGTGTGGTGTGTTACGTGTGATGTCGGCACTTGTGAGTTGTGCTGTGTGTGTTGTGTGGTTCTTTGCGCAGTGTGTATTCTGCCTTTTTTTGGCGAGTTATCTGTTGGCGGTTGTGTATGTTGTGTGTTTGGTGTGTTGCCTCCGGTCGAAATGTGTCTGGCCTTCCTGTTGTCTGTTGTGTTGTTGTGTACTGTGTTCTGGGTTGTGTGCGTGCTGTCCATCTGCTTTCTGTGCGTTACGTACTGGGTAGATGTTGGGTGGGCTGTGTAATTTGAGCGTTGGGTTGTGCTGTGGATTTGGCCTGGGTCGGACGTGCCGTGTGCATGTGTTTGTTGTGTGTGTGTTTGTGGGTTGCGGTTCGTGCTGTCTGCGTGTGGGTCTGTGTGCGCGCTGTATTGTATGCTTGCGCTTGTGTGTGCTGTGTGTGGTGCGTTATATGTGTGTTGCATGTGTTTTCGTCAGTGGGGTGTGGACTTGTATGTGCCGTGTCAGTTTTGTGAGTGTGATTGTGATCGGTGTGTTGTTGTGTTAGAGAGGCTGTGTGTGTGTTTGGCTGTTCGAGTTGTGCACATGGTGTGAGACGTGTTGACTGTGTGTGGTTGTGCTTGTTTAGTACGTCTCCTGGTGTGCGCAGTGCGTGGTCTGTGCAATGTTTTCCGTGTGCATTGTGAGCAGTTATGTGCCCTCAAGGGTGTGGTGTGTATATAGTGACTGTTGTGTGGCGCGTTTCTGTGTTGTGTGTGTGTTCTGCGTTGTGCTCCTGTGTGAGGACGTATGTGCGGTGTGCCTGTGCGTGGTTGTGTGTGTAGCGTGCAGTGTGTGAAATGTGCGCTATTTGTCTTCTTTGTTGGTTATGTGTGTTTTGCCTATGGGTTTGTGAGTGCTGTGTGTGTGTTCTGCGTGTGTGATGGTGATTTGTGTGTGCGGTCGTGTTTGAGTGGTTGAGGTTATGTTTGGCTGCCTGTGTTATGCGCATGATGTGAGATGTGTTGACTGTGTGGGGTTGTGCTTGTTTAGTATGTCTCATGGTGGGTGCAGTATGTCGTCTGGGCAATGAATTCCATGCGTATCGTGAGCAGTTGTGTGCCTTGATGGGTTTGGTGCGTGTCTTGTGACTGTTGCGTCGCATGTTTCTGTGTTGTGTGTGTGTTCCGTTTGGCGCTCTTGGGTGAGGATATCTGGGTGGTGTGTCTCTCTATGTGGTTGTGTGTGTAGGGTGCAGTGTGTGACATGTGCGCTGTCTCCTTTGCTGGTTATGTGTTTGGCCTTTGCATGTGTGAGGGCTGTGTGTGTTTTGTGTTTGTGATTGTGGTTTAGGTGTGGTTGTGTTTGAGTGGTTGTGTGTGTGTGTTACGTGTGTGACGTGAGATTGGTTGTCTGTGTGGCTGTGCTTGTTTTGTGTGCCTCATTGTGTGTGCTCTGTGAGATGTGGTTCAACGTGTGTTGTGAGCAATTACGTGCTTTGATGTGTCCGGTGTGTGTCTTGTGACTTGCGTTGATACATTCTGGGTTCTGTGTGTGTGCGCTGTGCGTAGTGCAGCCCGTGCATGGATATGAGTGTGGGGTGTCTGTGTGTGGTTGCGTGTGTGGTGTGTAGCGTGTGACATGTGCGCTATGGGGGTTTCTGTTGGTGGTGTGTTTTGCGTGTGGTTTTGTGTGTGGTGTGCCTGTTTTGCATGTGTGATTGGGTTTTGTGTTTGGCCGTGTTTGAGGGGTTGTGTGCGGGTTTGGTTGAGACGTGCTGTCCGTGCGTGCTTGTGCTTGTTAGTGTGCCTCATTGTGTGTGTGGTGTGTACTCACTGACCTGTGATTTGTGTGAATTGTGTGCTTTTTATGTCCTGTGACGCTTGTGGTGTATGTTGTTTCCTATGTTGTGCTGTGTGCGTGTGGAGAGGTTCCGTGTGTTCTCTATGTATGTTGTTTGTGGGCGTTTTCTTGTGTGTGTTGTGGTTGTTCCTTGAGTGCGTGCTGTGTGCGGCTTCGTGTGCGGCGTGCGGTGGTTGCGTTGCTCTGTGTGTGTCGCATTGTTAATGCAGGGGTGTTGCGTGTGTTATGAGTTGTGATATTAATTTCTGTGTGTGTTGTGTGATGTGTTGTTCTGTGATTTGCGTTTGTGTCGTGTGGTCTGTGTGTTTTGCAAGTTGAGTGAGATAGCGTGTGTTATGACTGATCCCTCTGTGCACAAGTTGTGTGTTTGGCATTGTGCATCCTGCGAGGCTCTGTGTGCTGTATGTTTTATGTGTGTTTGGGGCGATGTGTGTAGCGTGTGAAATGTGTGTTGCATGAGCTCGGTGTTCTTTTTGTCGTGGTTTGTGGGTGTTTTGCATGTGGGTTTGTATGTGTGGTGTGTGTGGTGTGTGTTACATGTGTGACGGTGATTTGTGTGTGGTCGTGTTTGACAGGTTGTGTGTGTGGTTGGCTCTTTGAGTAATGAGTGTATTTTTGCGATGTGCGTACCGCGTGCGGTCAAGCTGGGTCAGGTGTGCCTCGCTTGGTGTGTTGTGTTCCCTCTGAGAACTGTGGTTCATGTGTATTGTGTGCAGTTATGTTCTCGGTGTGTGTGTGTGGGGGGGGGTGTTGATGTTTTGTGTGATGGGCTGTTTCGTGTGTGGAGAGACTTCTGCATGCAAGTGCACAGAAGACAGCCTCTCGTGCCTGTCCGTTTTCTCCACAGGTTTGTAACCCTCCAGGAGGGCCTTGTTTCCTGAGGGCGACGGAAGGGGACGCAAAGAGCCACCTCATCCCTTCTTTTCGGCAATGCCCCGCCGACGCCTTTGTAGTAAAGTGTCAGAAACTGCTGCAGGAGAGCCTTATGCCAGGCTTTGCCGGGGAAACGACCCACCGTGCCCTGAGGAGACCCTCCCTGCGAGAATACTAGGCTGCTTTCGCCTTGCATGCAATTTGCTCCTATGTGATACGGAAAACGGTAAGCGTCGCAGTAGAAGGCGGTCTTCTCTGTACGCCCTCTGTCTCAGAGGCCACCTGTGGGTGGGCTTCGAATAGGCCTTAGCACTAGCCACACGGGAAGTTGCAGAACCAGACGCTTTGAACTAGCCGCAGTGGAGGCAAGTCAGCTTTGGATTCAGCTTATGTGCGTGAAAGAATCCAGTGCAGGATTTCCCATTCAAGGAGTCACCGAAGTCGTTGCAGTGGATGCTGAAACCGAGCTTGCAATGTGCTCTCCGTGTCTGCCCTGTGTGCCTGCTCTCTAAAGCGCCTGAGTGAAGTCTGCTGGGTAGAGCTCTCTTCTGCTGAGTGGCGGACGCTCGCTTGTGTGGCCACTAACGTGAGGCCTTGCTGAGGAAGCCTGGCTGTTCAGGAAAACTAGTCTAAGGGAAGATGCTGTGGGGACTCCTTCAGCTGATCATCCTTTCATCAGAACAGAGCTCTTCTCTGGGCCAGAAATCTTATCAGCCTGAACGAACCATGTGCAGCCCGGCTCTCTCTTTGTGATCTGCAGGGAGAAACCATCCTTTGCCATGGTCCTAAAGCTAAATGCTCAAGGGCAGTCCTGAGGCTTCCGCATTCAAGCACGCCGAAGAAAGCCTTTCGTGCTTGGCTCTTTTCTCCGCAGGCTTGGAATCATCCGGGAGGTCCTTGTTTCCTGGGGCTGCTGGAAGAGGACGCACAGAACCGGAGTGTCCTGGTGAGTAAACGCAATGCCCTGAAGATGCCTCTGCAGTGACGTGTCAGAAACTGCTGCAGAAGAGCCTTACGCCAAACTCTGCTGGGGAGACCATCCACCGTGCGCCGAGGAGACCCTCCCTGAGAGAATACTGCGCTGATTTCCCCTGGCATGCAACTTGCTCCTGTGTGACACAGAAAACTTAGTAAACATTGCAGTAGAAGGCTACACACACCCGACCGATCTCTTTTGTGTCTTTTGGGTTGGTTGTGTGTGTAGTGTGCTGTATGTGTTGTTGGTATGTGGCAGTGAGCGATTTGTGGTGTTTTTCTGTGATTCGGTGTGTATTCTCTGTTGTGGTACGCTGTGTGTGCTGTGTCCCTGTGTGCTTTGCGTTGTGTTGTCATGTCTATGATCTGTGGGTCTCGCTTGTTTTCTGTGGGTTGTGTTGTTGTCCGTGTTGTGTGTATTTTGTGTGTAACATGTGTGGTGTATGATCCTTACGGCTCGCTGAGCACACTGCTCTGCGTATTTTTCACTGTGTGGTGTGTTACGTGTGATGTCGGCACTTGTGAGTTGTGCTGTGTGTGTTGTGTGGTTCTTTGCGCAGTGTGTATTCTGCCTTTTTTTGGCGAGTTATCTGTTGGCGGTTGTGTATGTTGTGTGTTTGGTGTGTTGCCTCCGGTCGAAATGTGTCTGGCCTTCCTGTTGTCTGTTGTGTTGTTGTGTACTGTGTTCTGGGTTGTGTGCGTGCTGTCCATCTGCTTTCTGTGCGTTACGTACTGGGTAGATGTTGGGTGGGCTGTGTAATTTGAGCGTTGGGTTGTGCTGTGGATTTGGCCTGGGTCGGACGTGCCGTGTGCATGTGTTTGTTGTGTGTGTGTTTGTGGGTTGCGGTTCGTGCTGTCTGCGTGTGGGTCTGTGTGCGCGCTGTATTGTATGCTTGCGCTTGTGTGTGCTGTGTGTGGTGCGTTATATGTGTGTTGCATGTGTTTTCGTCAGTGGGGTGTGGACTTGTATGTGCCGTGTCAGTTTTGTGAGTGTGATTGTGATCGGTGTGTTGTTGTGTTAGAGAGGCTGTGTGTGTGTTTGGCTGTTCGAGTTGTGCACATGGTGTGAGACGTGTTGACTGTGTGTGGTTGTGCTTGTTTAGTACGTCTCCTGGTGTGCGCAGTGCGTGGTCTGTGCAATGTTTTCCGTGTGCATTGTGAGCAGTTATGTGCCCTCAAGGGTGTGGTGTGTATATAGTGACTGTTGTGTGGCGCGTTTCTGTGTTGTGTGTGTGTTCTGCGTTGTGCTCCTGTGTGAGGACGTATGTGCGGTGTGCCTGTGCGTGGTTGTGTGTGTAGCGTGCAGTGTGTGAAATGTGCGCTATTTGTCTTCTTTGTTGGTTATGTGTGTTTTGCCTATGGGTTTGTGAGTGCTGTGTGTGTGTTCTGCGTGTGTGATGGTGATTTGTGTGTGCGGTCGTGTTTGAGTGGTTGAGGTTATGTTTGGCTGCCTGTGTTATGCGCATGATGTGAGATGTGTTGACTGTGTGGGGTTGTGCTTGTTTAGTATGTCTCATGGTGGGTGCAGTATGTCGTCTGGGCAATGAATTCCATGCGTATCGTGAGCAGTTGTGTGCCTTGATGGGTTTGGTGCGTGTCTTGTGACTGTTGCGTCGCATGTTTCTGTGTTGTGTGTGTGTTCCGTTTGGCGCTCTTGGGTGAGGATATCTGGGTGGTGTGTCTCTCTATGTGGTTGTGTGTGTAGGGTGCAGTGTGTGACATGTGCGCTGTCTCCTTTGCTGGTTATGTGTTTGGCCTTTGCATGTGTGAGGGCTGTGTGTGTTTTGTGTTTGTGATTGTGGTTTAGGTGTGGTTGTGTTTGAGTGGTTGTGTGTGTGTGTTACGTGTGTGACGTGAGATTGGTTGTCTGTGTGGCTGTGCTTGTTTTGTGTGCCTCATTGTGTGTGCTCTGTGAGATGTGGTTCAACGTGTGTTGTGAGCAATTACGTGCTTTGATGTGTCCGGTGTGTGTCTTGTGACTTGCGTTGATACATTCTGGGTTCTGTGTGTGTGCGCTGTGCGTAGTGCAGCCCGTGCATGGATATGAGTGTGGGGTGTCTGTGTGTGGTTGCGTGTGTGGTGTGTAGCGTGTGACATGTGCGCTATGGGGGTTTCTGTTGGTGGTGTGTTTTGCGTGTGGTTTTGTGTGTGGTGTGCCTGTTTTGCATGTGTGATTGGGTTTTGTGTTTGGCCGTGTTTGAGGGGTTGTGTGCGGGTTTGGTTGAGACGTGCTGTCCGTGCGTGCTTGTGCTTGTTAGTGTGCCTCATTGTGTGTGTGGTGTGTACTCACTGACCTGTGATTTGTGTGAATTGTGTGCTTTTTATGTCCTGTGACGCTTGTGGTGTATGTTGTTTCCTATGTTGTGCTGTGTGCGTGTGGAGAGGTTCCGTGTGTTCTCTATGTATGTTGTTTGTGGGCGTTTTCTTGTGTGTGTTGTGGTTGTTCCTTGAGTGCGTGCTGTGTGCGGCTTCGTGTGCGGCGTGCGGTGGTTGCGTTGCTCTGTGTGTGTCGCATTGTTAATGCAGGGGTGTTGCGTGTGTTATGAGTTGTGATATTAATTTCTGTGTGTGTTGTGTGATGTGTTGTTCTGTGATTTGCGTTTGTGTCGTGTGGTCTGTGTGTTTTGCAAGTTGAGTGAGATAGCGTGTGTTATGACTGATCCCTCTGTGCACAAGTTGTGTGTTTGGCATTGTGCATCCTGCGAGGCTCTGTGTGCTGTATGTTTTATGTGTGTTTGGGGCGATGTGTGTAGCGTGTGAAATGTGTGTTGCATGAGCTCGGTGTTCTTTTTGTCGTGGTTTGTGGGTGTTTTGCATGTGGGTTTGTATGTGTGGTGTGTGTGGTGTGTGTTACATGTGTGACGGTGATTTGTGTGTGGTCGTGTTTGACAGGTTGTGTGTGTGGTTGGCTCTTTGAGTAATGAGTGTATTTTTGCGATGTGCGTACCGCGTGCGGTCAAGCTGGGTCAGGTGTGCCTCGCTTGGTGTGTTGTGTTCCCTCTGAGAACTGTGGTTCATGTGTATTGTGTGCAGTTATGTTCTCGGTGTGTGTGTGTGTGGGGGGGGTGTTGATGTTTTGTGTGATGGGCTGTTTCGTGTGTGGAGAGACTTCTGCATGCAAGTGCACAGAAGACAGCCTCTCGTGCCTGTCCGTTTTCTCCACAGGTTTGTAACCCTCCAGGAGGGCCTTGTTTCCTGAGGGCGACGGAAGGGGACGCAAAGAGCCACCTCATCCCTTCTTTTCGGCAATGCCCCGCCGACGCCTTTGTAGTAAAGTGTCAGAAACTGCTGCAGGAGAGCCTTATGCCAGGCTTTGCCGGGGAAACGACCCACCGTGCCCTGAGGAGACCCTCCCTGCGAGAATACTAGGCTGCTTTCGCCTTGCATGCAATTTGCTCCTATGTGATACGGAAAACGGTAAGCGTCGCAGTAGAAGGCGGTCTTCTCTGTACGCCCTCTGTCTCAGAGGCCACCTGTGGGTGGGCTTCGAATAGGCCTTAGCACTAGCCACACGGGAAGTTGCAGAACCAGACGCTTTGAACTAGCCGCAGTGGAGGCAAGTCAGCTTTGGATTCAGCTTATGTGCGTGAAAGAATCCAGTGCAGGATTTCCCATTCAAGGAGTCACCGAAGTCGTTGCAGTGGATGCTGAAACCGAGCTTGCAATGTGCTCTCCGTGTCTGCCCTGTGTGCCTGCTCTCTAAAGCGCCTGAGTGAAGTCTGCTGGGTAGAGCTCTCTTCTGCTGAGTGGCGGACGCTCGCTTGTGTGGCCACTAACGTGAGGCCTTGCTGAGGAAGCCTGGCTGTTCAGGAAAACTAGTCTAAGGGAAGATGCTGTGGGGACTCCTTCAGCTGATCATCCTTTCATCAGAACAGAGCTCTTCTCTGGGCCAGAAATCTTATCAGCCTGAACGAACCATGTGCAGCCCGGCTCTCTCTTTGTGATCTGCAGGGAGAAACCATCCTTTGCCATGGTCCTAAAGCTAAATGCTCAAGGGCAGTCCTGAGGCTTCCGCATTCAAGCACGCCGAAGAAAGCCTTTCGTGCTTGGCTCTTTTCTCCGCAGGCTTGGAATCATCCGGGAGGTCCTTGTTTCCTGGGGCTGCTGGAAGAGGACGCACAGAACCGGAGTGTCCTGGTGAGTAAACGCAATGCCCTGAAGATGCCTCTGCAGTGACGTGTCAGAAACTGCTGCAGAAGAGCCTTACGCCAAACTCTGCTGGGGAGACCATCCACCGTGCGCCGAGGAGACCCTCCCTGAGAGAATACTGCGCTGATTTCCCCTGGCATGCAACTTGCTCCTGTGTGACACAGAAAACTTAGTAAACATTGCAGTAGAAGGCTACACACACCCGACCGATCTCTTTTGTGTCTTTTGGGTTGGTTGTGTGTGTAGTGTGCTGTATGTGTTGTTGGTATGTGGCAGTGAGCGATTTGTGGTGTTTTTCTGTGATTCGGTGTGTATTCTCTGTTGTGGTACGCTGTGTGTGCTGTGTCCCTGTGTGCTTTGCGTTGTGTTGTCATGTCTATGATCTGTGGGTCTCGCTTGTTTTCTGTGGGTTGTGTTGTTGTCCGTGTTGTGTGTATTTTGTGTGTAACATGTGTGGTGTATGATCCTTACGGCTCGCTGAGCACACTGCTCTGCGTATTTTTCACTGTGTGGTGTGTTACGTGTGATGTCGGCACTTGTGAGTTGTGCTGTGTGTGTTGTGTGGTTCTTTGCGCAGTGTGTATTCTGCCTTTTTTTGGCGAGTTATCTGTTGGCGGTTGTGTATGTTGTGTGTTTGGTGTGTTGCCTCCGGTCGAAATGTGTCTGGCCTTCCTGTTGTCTGTTGTGTTGTTGTGTACTGTGTTCTGGGTTGTGTGCGTGCTGTCCATCTGCTTTCTGTGCGTTACGTACTGGGTAGATGTTGGGTGGGCTGTGTAATTTGAGCGTTGGGTTGTGCTGTGGATTTGGCCTGGGTCGGACGTGCCGTGTGCATGTGTTTGTTGTGTGTGTGTTTGTGGGTTGCGGTTCGTGCTGTCTGCGTGTGGGTCTGTGTGCGCGCTGTATTGTATGCTTGCGCTTGTGTGTGCTGTGTGTGGTGCGTTATATGTGTGTTGCATGTGTTTTCGTCAGTGGGGTGTGGACTTGTATGTGCCGTGTCAGTTTTGTGAGTGTGATTGTGATCGGTGTGTTGTTGTGTTAGAGAGGCTGTGTGTGTGTTTGGCTGTTCGAGTTGTGCACATGGTGTGAGACGTGTTGACTGTGTGTGGTTGTGCTTGTTTAGTACGTCTCCTGGTGTGCGCAGTGCGTGGTCTGTGCAATGTTTTCCGTGTGCATTGTGAGCAGTTATGTGCCCTCAAGGGTGTGGTGTGTATATAGTGACTGTTGTGTGGCGCGTTTCTGTGTTGTGTGTGTGTTCTGCGTTGTGCTCCTGTGTGAGGACGTATGTGCGGTGTGCCTGTGCGTGGTTGTGTGTGTAGCGTGCAGTGTGTGAAATGTGCGCTATTTGTCTTCTTTGTTGGTTATGTGTGTTTTGCCTATGGGTTTGTGAGTGCTGTGTGTGTGTTCTGCGTGTGTGATGGTGATTTGTGTGTGCGGTCGTGTTTGAGTGGTTGAGGTTATGTTTGGCTGCCTGTGTTATGCGCATGATGTGAGATGTGTTGACTGTGTGGGGTTGTGCTTGTTTAGTATGTCTCATGGTGGGTGCAGTATGTCGTCTGGGCAATGAATTCCATGCGTATCGTGAGCAGTTGTGTGCCTTGATGGGTTTGGTGCGTGTCTTGTGACTGTTGCGTCGCATGTTTCTGTGTTGTGTGTGTGTTCCGTTTGGCGCTCTTGGGTGAGGATATCTGGGTGGTGTGTCTCTCTATGTGGTTGTGTGTGTAGGGTGCAGTGTGTGACATGTGCGCTGTCTCCTTTGCTGGTTATGTGTTTGGCCTTTGCATGTGTGAGGGCTGTGTGTGTTTTGTGTTTGTGATTGTGGTTTAGGTGTGGTTGTGTTTGAGTGGTTGTGTGTGTGTGTTACGTGTGTGACGTGAGATTGGTTGTCTGTGTGGCTGTGCTTGTTTTGTGTGCCTCATTGTGTGTGCTCTGTGAGATGTGGTTCAACGTGTGTTGTGAGCAATTACGTGCTTTGATGTGTCCGGTGTGTGTCTTGTGACTTGCGTTGATACATTCTGGGTTCTGTGTGTGTGCGCTGTGCGTAGTGCAGCCCGTGCATGGATATGAGTGTGGGGTGTCTGTGTGTGGTTGCGTGTGTGGTGTGTAGCGTGTGACATGTGCGCTATGGGGGTTTCTGTTGGTGGTGTGTTTTGCGTGTGGTTTTGTGTGTGGTGTGCCTGTTTTGCATGTGTGATTGGGTTTTGTGTTTGGCCGTGTTTGAGGGGTTGTGTGCGGGTTTGGTTGAGACGTGCTGTCCGTGCGTGCTTGTGCTTGTTAGTGTGCCTCATTGTGTGTGTGGTGTGTACTCACTGACCTGTGATTTGTGTGAATTGTGTGCTTTTTATGTCCTGTGACGCTTGTGGTGTATGTTGTTTCCTATGTTGTGCTGTGTGCGTGTGGAGAGGTTCCGTGTGTTCTCTATGTATGTTGTTTGTGGGCGTTTTCTTGTGTGTGTTGTGGTTGTTCCTTGAGTGCGTGCTGTGTGCGGCTTCGTGTGCGGCGTGCGGTGGTTGCGTTGCTCTGTGTGTGTCGCATTGTTAATGCAGGGGTGTTGCGTGTGTTATGAGTTGTGATATTAATTTCTGTGTGTGTTGTGTGATGTGTTGTTCTGTGATTTGCGTTTGTGTCGTGTGGTCTGTGTGTTTTGCAAGTTGAGTGAGATAGCGTGTGTTATGACTGATCCCTCTGTGCACAAGTTGTGTGTTTGGCATTGTGCATCCTGCGAGGCTCTGTGTGCTGTATGTTTTATGTGTGTTTGGGGCGATGTGTGTAGCGTGTGAAATGTGTGTTGCATGAGCTCGGTGTTCTTTTTGTCGTGGTTTGTGGGTGTTTTGCATGTGGGTTTGTATGTGTGGTGTGTGTGGTGTGTGTTACATGTGTGACGGTGATTTGTGTGTGGTCGTGTTTGACAGGTTGTGTGTGTGGTTGGCTCTTTGAGTAATGAGTGTATTTTTGCGATGTGCGTACCGCGTGCGGTCAAGCTGGGTCAGGTGTGCCTCGCTTGGTGTGTTGTGTTCCCTCTGAGAACTGTGGTTCATGTGTATTGTGTGCAGTTATGTTCTCGGTGTGTGTGTGGGGGGGGGGGTGTTGATGTTTTGTGTGATGGGCTGTTTCGTGTGTGGAGAGACTTCTGCATGCAAGTGCACAGAAGACAGCCTCTCGTGCCTGTCCGTTTTCTCCACAGGTTTGTAACCCTCCAGGAGGGCCTTGTTTCCTGAGGGCGACGGAAGGGGACGCAAAGAGCCACCTCATCCCTTCTTTTCGGCAATGCCCCGCCGACGCCTTTGTAGTAAAGTGTCAGAAACTGCTGCAGGAGAGCCTTATGCCAGGCTTTGCCGGGGAAACGACCCACCGTGCCCTGAGGAGACCCTCCCTGCGAGAATACTAGGCTGCTTTCGCCTTGCATGCAATTTGCTCCTATGTGATACGGAAAACGGTAAGCGTCGCAGTAGAAGGCGGTCTTCTCTGTACGCCCTCTGTCTCAGAGGCCACCTGTGGGTGGGCTTCGAATAGGCCTTAGCACTAGCCACACGGGAAGTTGCAGAACCAGACGCTTTGAACTAGCCGCAGTGGAGGCAAGTCAGCTTTGGATTCAGCTTATGTGCGTGAAAGAATCCAGTGCAGGATTTCCCATTCAAGGAGTCACCGAAGTCGTTGCAGTGGATGCTGAAACCGAGCTTGCAATGTGCTCTCCGTGTCTGCCCTGTGTGCCTGCTCTCTAAAGCGCCTGAGTGAAGTCTGCTGGGTAGAGCTCTCTTCTGCTGAGTGGCGGACGCTCGCTTGTGTGGCCACTAACGTGAGGCCTTGCTGAGGAAGCCTGGCTGTTCAGGAAAACTAGTCTAAGGGAAGATGCTGTGGGGACTCCTTCAGCTGATCATCCTTTCATCAGAACAGAGCTCTTCTCTGGGCCAGAAATCTTATCAGCCTGAACGAACCATGTGCAGCCCGGCTCTCTCTTTGTGATCTGCAGGGAGAAACCATCCTTTGCCATGGTCCTAAAGCTAAATGCTCAAGGGCAGTCCTGAGGCTTCCGCATTCAAGCACGCCGAAGAAAGCCTTTCGTGCTTGGCTCTTTTCTCCGCAGGCTTGGAATCATCCGGGAGGTCCTTGTTTCCTGGGGCTGCTGGAAGAGGACGCACAGAACCGGAGTGTCCTGGTGAGTAAACGCAATGCCCTGAAGATGCCTCTGCAGTGACGTGTCAGAAACTGCTGCAGAAGAGCCTTACGCCAAACTCTGCTGGGGAGACCATCCACCGTGCGCCGAGGAGACCCTCCCTGAGAGAATACTGCGCTGATTTCCCCTGGCATGCAACTTGCTCCTGTGTGACACAGAAAACTTAGTAAACATTGCAGTAGAAGGCTACACACACCCGACCGATCTCTTTTGTGTCTTTTGGGTTGGTTGTGTGTGTAGTGTGCTGTATGTGTTGTTGGTATGTGGCAGTGAGCGATTTGTGGTGTTTTTCTGTGATTCGGTGTGTATTCTCTGTTGTGGTACGCTGTGTGTGCTGTGTCCCTGTGTGCTTTGCGTTGTGTTGTCATGTCTATGATCTGTGGGTCTCGCTTGTTTTCTGTGGGTTGTGTTGTTGTCCGTGTTGTGTGTATTTTGTGTGTAACATGTGTGGTGTATGATCCTTACGGCTCGCTGAGCACACTGCTCTGCGTATTTTTCACTGTGTGGTGTGTTACGTGTGATGTCGGCACTTGTGAGTTGTGCTGTGTGTGTTGTGTGGTTCTTTGCGCAGTGTGTATTCTGCCTTTTTTTGGCGAGTTATCTGTTGGCGGTTGTGTATGTTGTGTGTTTGGTGTGTTGCCTCCGGTCGAAATGTGTCTGGCCTTCCTGTTGTCTGTTGTGTTGTTGTGTACTGTGTTCTGGGTTGTGTGCGTGCTGTCCATCTGCTTTCTGTGCGTTACGTACTGGGTAGATGTTGGGTGGGCTGTGTAATTTGAGCGTTGGGTTGTGCTGTGGATTTGGCCTGGGTCGGACGTGCCGTGTGCATGTGTTTGTTGTGTGTGTGTTTGTGGGTTGCGGTTCGTGCTGTCTGCGTGTGGGTCTGTGTGCGCGCTGTATTGTATGCTTGCGCTTGTGTGTGCTGTGTGTGGTGCGTTATATGTGTGTTGCATGTGTTTTCGTCAGTGGGGTGTGGACTTGTATGTGCCGTGTCAGTTTTGTGAGTGTGATTGTGATCGGTGTGTTGTTGTGTTAGAGAGGCTGTGTGTGTGTTTGGCTGTTCGAGTTGTGCACATGGTGTGAGACGTGTTGACTGTGTGTGGTTGTGCTTGTTTAGTACGTCTCCTGGTGTGCGCAGTGCGTGGTCTGTGCAATGTTTTCCGTGTGCATTGTGAGCAGTTATGTGCCCTCAAGGGTGTGGTGTGTATATAGTGACTGTTGTGTGGCGCGTTTCTGTGTTGTGTGTGTGTTCTGCGTTGTGCTCCTGTGTGAGGACGTATGTGCGGTGTGCCTGTGCGTGGTTGTGTGTGTAGCGTGCAGTGTGTGAAATGTGCGCTATTTGTCTTCTTTGTTGGTTATGTGTGTTTTGCCTATGGGTTTGTGAGTGCTGTGTGTGTGTTCTGCGTGTGTGATGGTGATTTGTGTGTGCGGTCGTGTTTGAGTGGTTGAGGTTATGTTTGGCTGCCTGTGTTATGCGCATGATGTGAGATGTGTTGACTGTGTGGGGTTGTGCTTGTTTAGTATGTCTCATGGTGGGTGCAGTATGTCGTCTGGGCAATGAATTCCATGCGTATCGTGAGCAGTTGTGTGCCTTGATGGGTTTGGTGCGTGTCTTGTGACTGTTGCGTCGCATGTTTCTGTGTTGTGTGTGTGTTCCGTTTGGCGCTCTTGGGTGAGGATATCTGGGTGGTGTGTCTCTCTATGTGGTTGTGTGTGTAGGGTGCAGTGTGTGACATGTGCGCTGTCTCCTTTGCTGGTTATGTGTTTGGCCTTTGCATGTGTGAGGGCTGTGTGTGTTTTGTGTTTGTGATTGTGGTTTAGGTGTGGTTGTGTTTGAGTGGTTGTGTGTGTGTGTTACGTGTGTGACGTGAGATTGGTTGTCTGTGTGGCTGTGCTTGTTTTGTGTGCCTCATTGTGTGTGCTCTGTGAGATGTGGTTCAACGTGTGTTGTGAGCAATTACGTGCTTTGATGTGTCCGGTGTGTGTCTTGTGACTTGCGTTGATACATTCTGGGTTCTGTGTGTGTGCGCTGTGCGTAGTGCAGCCCGTGCATGGATATGAGTGTGGGGTGTCTGTGTGTGGTTGCGTGTGTGGTGTGTAGCGTGTGACATGTGCGCTATGGGGGTTTCTGTTGGTGGTGTGTTTTGCGTGTGGTTTTGTGTGTGGTGTGCCTGTTTTGCATGTGTGATTGGGTTTTGTGTTTGGCCGTGTTTGAGGGGTTGTGTGCGGGTTTGGTTGAGACGTGCTGTCCGTGCGTGCTTGTGCTTGTTAGTGTGCCTCATTGTGTGTGTGGTGTGTACTCACTGACCTGTGATTTGTGTGAATTGTGTGCTTTTTATGTCCTGTGACGCTTGTGGTGTATGTTGTTTCCTATGTTGTGCTGTGTGCGTGTGGAGAGGTTCCGTGTGTTCTCTATGTATGTTGTTTGTGGGCGTTTTCTTGTGTGTGTTGTGGTTGTTCCTTGAGTGCGTGCTGTGTGCGGCTTCGTGTGCGGCGTGCGGTGGTTGCGTTGCTCTGTGTGTGTCGCATTGTTAATGCAGGGGTGTTGCGTGTGTTATGAGTTGTGATATTAATTTCTGTGTGTGTTGTGTGATGTGTTGTTCTGTGATTTGCGTTTGTGTCGTGTGGTCTGTGTGTTTTGCAAGTTGAGTGAGATAGCGTGTGTTATGACTGATCCCTCTGTGCACAAGTTGTGTGTTTGGCATTGTGCATCCTGCGAGGCTCTGTGTGCTGTATGTTTTATGTGTGTTTGGGGCGATGTGTGTAGCGTGTGAAATGTGTGTTGCATGAGCTCGGTGTTCTTTTTGTCGTGGTTTGTGGGTGTTTTGCATGTGGGTTTGTATGTGTGGTGTGTGTGGTGTGTGTTACATGTGTGACGGTGATTTGTGTGTGGTCGTGTTTGACAGGTTGTGTGTGTGGTTGGCTCTTTGAGTAATGAGTGTATTTTTGCGATGTGCGTACCGCGTGCGGTCAAGCTGGGTCAGGTGTGCCTCGCTTGGTGTGTTGTGTTCCCTCTGAGAACTGTGGTTCATGTGTATTGTGTGCAGTTATGTTCTCGGTGTGTGTGTGTGGGGGGGGGGTGTTGATGTTTTGTGTGATGGGCTGTTTCGTGTGTGGAGAGACTTCTGCATGCAAGTGCACAGAAGACAGCCTCTCGTGCCTGTCCGTTTTCTCCACAGGTTTGTAACCCTCCAGGAGGGCCTTGTTTCCTGAGGGCGACGGAAGGGGACGCAAAGAGCCACCTCATCCCTTCTTTTCGGCAATGCCCCGCCGACGCCTTTGTAGTAAAGTGTCAGAAACTGCTGCAGGAGAGCCTTATGCCAGGCTTTGCCGGGGAAACGACCCACCGTGCCCTGAGGAGACCCTCCCTGCGAGAATACTAGGCTGCTTTCGCCTTGCATGCAATTTGCTCCTATGTGATACGGAAAACGGTAAGCGTCGCAGTAGAAGGCGGTCTTCTCTGTACGCCCTCTGTCTCAGAGGCCACCTGTGGGTGGGCTTCGAATAGGCCTTAGCACTAGCCACACGGGAAGTTGCAGAACCAGACGCTTTGAACTAGCCGCAGTGGAGGCAAGTCAGCTTTGGATTCAGCTTATGTGCGTGAAAGAATCCAGTGCAGGATTTCCCATTCAAGGAGTCACCGAAGTCGTTGCAGTGGATGCTGAAACCGAGCTTGCAATGTGCTCTCCGTGTCTGCCCTGTGTGCCTGCTCTCTAAAGCGCCTGAGTGAAGTCTGCTGGGTAGAGCTCTCTTCTGCTGAGTGGCGGACGCTCGCTTGTGTGGCCACTAACGTGAGGCCTTGCTGAGGAAGCCTGGCTGTTCAGGAAAACTAGTCTAAGGGAAGATGCTGTGGGGACTCCTTCAGCTGATCATCCTTTCATCAGAACAGAGCTCTTCTCTGGGCCAGAAATCTTATCAGCCTGAACGAACCATGTGCAGCCCGGCTCTCTCTTTGTGATCTGCAGGGAGAAACCATCCTTTGCCATGGTCCTAAAGCTAAATGCTCAAGGGCAGTCCTGAGGCTTCCGCATTCAAGCACGCCGAAGAAAGCCTTTCGTGCTTGGCTCTTTTCTCCGCAGGCTTGGAATCATCCGGGAGGTCCTTGTTTCCTGGGGCTGCTGGAAGAGGACGCACAGAACCGGAGTGTCCTGGTGAGTAAACGCAATGCCCTGAAGATGCCTCTGCAGTGACGTGTCAGAAACTGCTGCAGAAGAGCCTTACGCCAAACTCTGCTGGGGAGACCATCCACCGTGCGCCGAGGAGACCCTCCCTGAGAGAATACTGCGCTGATTTCCCCTGGCATGCAACTTGCTCCTGTGTGACACAGAAAACTTAGTAAACATTGCAGTAGAAGGCTACACACACCCGACCGATCTCTTTTGTGTCTTTTGGGTTGGTTGTGTGTGTAGTGTGCTGTATGTGTTGTTGGTATGTGGCAGTGAGCGATTTGTGGTGTTTTTCTGTGATTCGGTGTGTATTCTCTGTTGTGGTACGCTGTGTGTGCTGTGTCCCTGTGTGCTTTGCGTTGTGTTGTCATGTCTATGATCTGTGGGTCTCGCTTGTTTTCTGTGGGTTGTGTTGTTGTCCGTGTTGTGTGTATTTTGTGTGTAACATGTGTGGTGTATGATCCTTACGGCTCGCTGAGCACACTGCTCTGCGTATTTTTCACTGTGTGGTGTGTTACGTGTGATGTCGGCACTTGTGAGTTGTGCTGTGTGTGTTGTGTGGTTCTTTGCGCAGTGTGTATTCTGCCTTTTTTTGGCGAGTTATCTGTTGGCGGTTGTGTATGTTGTGTGTTTGGTGTGTTGCCTCCGGTCGAAATGTGTCTGGCCTTCCTGTTGTCTGTTGTGTTGTTGTGTACTGTGTTCTGGGTTGTGTGCGTGCTGTCCATCTGCTTTCTGTGCGTTACGTACTGGGTAGATGTTGGGTGGGCTGTGTAATTTGAGCGTTGGGTTGTGCTGTGGATTTGGCCTGGGTCGGACGTGCCGTGTGCATGTGTTTGTTGTGTGTGTGTTTGTGGGTTGCGGTTCGTGCTGTCTGCGTGTGGGTCTGTGTGCGCGCTGTATTGTATGCTTGCGCTTGTGTGTGCTGTGTGTGGTGCGTTATATGTGTGTTGCATGTGTTTTCGTCAGTGGGGTGTGGACTTGTATGTGCCGTGTCAGTTTTGTGAGTGTGATTGTGATCGGTGTGTTGTTGTGTTAGAGAGGCTGTGTGTGTGTTTGGCTGTTCGAGTTGTGCACATGGTGTGAGACGTGTTGACTGTGTGTGGTTGTGCTTGTTTAGTACGTCTCCTGGTGTGCGCAGTGCGTGGTCTGTGCAATGTTTTCCGTGTGCATTGTGAGCAGTTATGTGCCCTCAAGGGTGTGGTGTGTATATAGTGACTGTTGTGTGGCGCGTTTCTGTGTTGTGTGTGTGTTCTGCGTTGTGCTCCTGTGTGAGGACGTATGTGCGGTGTGCCTGTGCGTGGTTGTGTGTGTAGCGTGCAGTGTGTGAAATGTGCGCTATTTGTCTTCTTTGTTGGTTATGTGTGTTTTGCCTATGGGTTTGTGAGTGCTGTGTGTGTGTTCTGCGTGTGTGATGGTGATTTGTGTGTGCGGTCGTGTTTGAGTGGTTGAGGTTATGTTTGGCTGCCTGTGTTATGCGCATGATGTGAGATGTGTTGACTGTGTGGGGTTGTGCTTGTTTAGTATGTCTCATGGTGGGTGCAGTATGTCGTCTGGGCAATGAATTCCATGCGTATCGTGAGCAGTTGTGTGCCTTGATGGGTTTGGTGCGTGTCTTGTGACTGTTGCGTCGCATGTTTCTGTGTTGTGTGTGTGTTCCGTTTGGCGCTCTTGGGTGAGGATATCTGGGTGGTGTGTCTCTCTATGTGGTTGTGTGTGTAGGGTGCAGTGTGTGACATGTGCGCTGTCTCCTTTGCTGGTTATGTGTTTGGCCTTTGCATGTGTGAGGGCTGTGTGTGTTTTGTGTTTGTGATTGTGGTTTAGGTGTGGTTGTGTTTGAGTGGTTGTGTGTGTGTGTTACGTGTGTGACGTGAGATTGGTTGTCTGTGTGGCTGTGCTTGTTTTGTGTGCCTCATTGTGTGTGCTCTGTGAGATGTGGTTCAACGTGTGTTGTGAGCAATTACGTGCTTTGATGTGTCCGGTGTGTGTCTTGTGACTTGCGTTGATACATTCTGGGTTCTGTGTGTGTGCGCTGTGCGTAGTGCAGCCCGTGCATGGATATGAGTGTGGGGTGTCTGTGTGTGGTTGCGTGTGTGGTGTGTAGCGTGTGACATGTGCGCTATGGGGGTTTCTGTTGGTGGTGTGTTTTGCGTGTGGTTTTGTGTGTGGTGTGCCTGTTTTGCATGTGTGATTGGGTTTTGTGTTTGGCCGTGTTTGAGGGGTTGTGTGCGGGTTTGGTTGAGACGTGCTGTCCGTGCGTGCTTGTGCTTGTTAGTGTGCCTCATTGTGTGTGTGGTGTGTACTCACTGACCTGTGATTTGTGTGAATTGTGTGCTTTTTATGTCCTGTGACGCTTGTGGTGTATGTTGTTTCCTATGTTGTGCTGTGTGCGTGTGGAGAGGTTCCGTGTGTTCTCTATGTATGTTGTTTGTGGGCGTTTTCTTGTGTGTGTTGTGGTTGTTCCTTGAGTGCGTGCTGTGTGCGGCTTCGTGTGCGGCGTGCGGTGGTTGCGTTGCTCTGTGTGTGTCGCATTGTTAATGCAGGGGTGTTGCGTGTGTTATGAGTTGTGATATTAATTTCTGTGTGTGTTGTGTGATGTGTTGTTCTGTGATTTGCGTTTGTGTCGTGTGGTCTGTGTGTTTTGCAAGTTGAGTGAGATAGCGTGTGTTATGACTGATCCCTCTGTGCACAAGTTGTGTGTTTGGCATTGTGCATCCTGCGAGGCTCTGTGTGCTGTATGTTTTATGTGTGTTTGGGGCGATGTGTGTAGCGTGTGAAATGTGTGTTGCATGAGCTCGGTGTTCTTTTTGTCGTGGTTTGTGGGTGTTTTGCATGTGGGTTTGTATGTGTGGTGTGTGTGGTGTGTGTTACATGTGTGACGGTGATTTGTGTGTGGTCGTGTTTGACAGGTTGTGTGTGTGGTTGGCTCTTTGAGTAATGAGTGTATTTTTGCGATGTGCGTACCGCGTGCGGTCAAGCTGGGTCAGGTGTGCCTCGCTTGGTGTGTTGTGTTCCCTCTGAGAACTGTGGTTCATGTGTATTGTGTGCAGTTATGTTCTCGGTGTGTGTGTGTGGGGGGGGGGTGTTGATGTTTTGTGTGATGGGCTGTTTCGTGTGTGGAGAGACTTCTGCATGCAAGTGCACAGAAGACAGCCTCTCGTGCCTGTCCGTTTTCTCCACAGGTTTGTAACCCTCCAGGAGGGCCTTGTTTCCTGAGGGCGACGGAAGGGGACGCAAAGAGCCACCTCATCCCTTCTTTTCGGCAATGCCCCGCCGACGCCTTTGTAGTAAAGTGTCAGAAACTGCTGCAGGAGAGCCTTATGCCAGGCTTTGCCGGGGAAACGACCCACCGTGCCCTGAGGAGACCCTCCCTGCGAGAATACTAGGCTGCTTTCGCCTTGCATGCAATTTGCTCCTATGTGATACGGAAAACGGTAAGCGTCGCAGTAGAAGGCGGTCTTCTCTGTACGCCCTCTGTCTCAGAGGCCACCTGTGGGTGGGCTTCGAATAGGCCTTAGCACTAGCCACACGGGAAGTTGCAGAACCAGACGCTTTGAACTAGCCGCAGTGGAGGCAAGTCAGCTTTGGATTCAGCTTATGTGCGTGAAAGAATCCAGTGCAGGATTTCCCATTCAAGGAGTCACCGAAGTCGTTGCAGTGGATGCTGAAACCGAGCTTGCAATGTGCTCTCCGTGTCTGCCCTGTGTGCCTGCTCTCTAAAGCGCCTGAGTGAAGTCTGCTGGGTAGAGCTCTCTTCTGCTGAGTGGCGGACGCTCGCTTGTGTGGCCACTAACGTGAGGCCTTGCTGAGGAAGCCTGGCTGTTCAGGAAAACTAGTCTAAGGGAAGATGCTGTGGGGACTCCTTCAGCTGATCATCCTTTCATCAGAACAGAGCTCTTCTCTGGGCCAGAAATCTTATCAGCCTGAACGAACCATGTGCAGCCCGGCTCTCTCTTTGTGATCTGCAGGGAGAAACCATCCTTTGCCATGGTCCTAAAGCTAAATGCTCAAGGGCAGTCCTGAGGCTTCCGCATTCAAGCACGCCGAAGAAAGCCTTTCGTGCTTGGCTCTTTTCTCCGCAGGCTTGGAATCATCCGGGAGGTCCTTGTTTCCTGGGGCTGCTGGAAGAGGACGCACAGAACCGGAGTGTCCTGGTGAGTAAACGCAATGCCCTGAAGATGCCTCTGCAGTGACGTGTCAGAAACTGCTGCAGAAGAGCCTTACGCCAAACTCTGCTGGGGAGACCATCCACCGTGCGCCGAGGAGACCCTCCCTGAGAGAATACTGCGCTGATTTCCCCTGGCATGCAACTTGCTCCTGTGTGACACAGAAAACTTAGTAAACATTGCAGTAGAAGGCTACACACACCCGACCGATCTCTTTTGTGTCTTTTGGGTTGGTTGTGTGTGTAGTGTGCTGTATGTGTTGTTGGTATGTGGCAGTGAGCGATTTGTGGTGTTTTTCTGTGATTCGGTGTGTATTCTCTGTTGTGGTACGCTGTGTGTGCTGTGTCCCTGTGTGCTTTGCGTTGTGTTGTCATGTCTATGATCTGTGGGTCTCGCTTGTTTTCTGTGGGTTGTGTTGTTGTCCGTGTTGTGTGTATTTTGTGTGTAACATGTGTGGTGTATGATCCTTACGGCTCGCTGAGCACACTGCTCTGCGTATTTTTCACTGTGTGGTGTGTTACGTGTGATGTCGGCACTTGTGAGTTGTGCTGTGTGTGTTGTGTGGTTCTTTGCGCAGTGTGTATTCTGCCTTTTTTTGGCGAGTTATCTGTTGGCGGTTGTGTATGTTGTGTGTTTGGTGTGTTGCCTCCGGTCGAAATGTGTCTGGCCTTCCTGTTGTCTGTTGTGTTGTTGTGTACTGTGTTCTGGGTTGTGTGCGTGCTGTCCATCTGCTTTCTGTGCGTTACGTACTGGGTAGATGTTGGGTGGGCTGTGTAATTTGAGCGTTGGGTTGTGCTGTGGATTTGGCCTGGGTCGGACGTGCCGTGTGCATGTGTTTGTTGTGTGTGTGTTTGTGGGTTGCGGTTCGTGCTGTCTGCGTGTGGGTCTGTGTGCGCGCTGTATTGTATGCTTGCGCTTGTGTGTGCTGTGTGTGGTGCGTTATATGTGTGTTGCATGTGTTTTCGTCAGTGGGGTGTGGACTTGTATGTGCCGTGTCAGTTTTGTGAGTGTGATTGTGATCGGTGTGTTGTTGTGTTAGAGAGGCTGTGTGTGTGTTTGGCTGTTCGAGTTGTGCACATGGTGTGAGACGTGTTGACTGTGTGTGGTTGTGCTTGTTTAGTACGTCTCCTGGTGTGCGCAGTGCGTGGTCTGTGCAATGTTTTCCGTGTGCATTGTGAGCAGTTATGTGCCCTCAAGGGTGTGGTGTGTATATAGTGACTGTTGTGTGGCGCGTTTCTGTGTTGTGTGTGTGTTCTGCGTTGTGCTCCTGTGTGAGGACGTATGTGCGGTGTGCCTGTGCGTGGTTGTGTGTGTAGCGTGCAGTGTGTGAAATGTGCGCTATTTGTCTTCTTTGTTGGTTATGTGTGTTTTGCCTATGGGTTTGTGAGTGCTGTGTGTGTGTTCTGCGTGTGTGATGGTGATTTGTGTGTGCGGTCGTGTTTGAGTGGTTGAGGTTATGTTTGGCTGCCTGTGTTATGCGCATGATGTGAGATGTGTTGACTGTGTGGGGTTGTGCTTGTTTAGTATGTCTCATGGTGGGTGCAGTATGTCGTCTGGGCAATGAATTCCATGCGTATCGTGAGCAGTTGTGTGCCTTGATGGGTTTGGTGCGTGTCTTGTGACTGTTGCGTCGCATGTTTCTGTGTTGTGTGTGTGTTCCGTTTGGCGCTCTTGGGTGAGGATATCTGGGTGGTGTGTCTCTCTATGTGGTTGTGTGTGTAGGGTGCAGTGTGTGACATGTGCGCTGTCTCCTTTGCTGGTTATGTGTTTGGCCTTTGCATGTGTGAGGGCTGTGTGTGTTTTGTGTTTGTGATTGTGGTTTAGGTGTGGTTGTGTTTGAGTGGTTGTGTGTGTGTGTTACGTGTGTGACGTGAGATTGGTTGTCTGTGTGGCTGTGCTTGTTTTGTGTGCCTCATTGTGTGTGCTCTGTGAGATGTGGTTCAACGTGTGTTGTGAGCAATTACGTGCTTTGATGTGTCCGGTGTGTGTCTTGTGACTTGCGTTGATACATTCTGGGTTCTGTGTGTGTGCGCTGTGCGTAGTGCAGCCCGTGCATGGATATGAGTGTGGGGTGTCTGTGTGTGGTTGCGTGTGTGGTGTGTAGCGTGTGACATGTGCGCTATGGGGGTTTCTGTTGGTGGTGTGTTTTGCGTGTGGTTTTGTGTGTGGTGTGCCTGTTTGCATGTGTGATTGGGTTTTGTGTTTGGCCGTGTTTGAGGGGTTGTGTGCGGGTTTGGTTGAGACGTGCTGTCCGTGCGTGCTTGTGCTTGTTAGTGTGCCTCATTGTGTGTGTGGTGTGTACTCACTGACCTGTGATTTGTGTGAATTGTGTGCTTTTTATGTCCTGTGACGCTTGTGGTGTATGTTGTTTCCTATGTTGTGCTGTGTGCGTGTGGAGAGGTTCCGTGTGTTCTCTATGTATGTTGTTTGTGGGCGTTTTCTTGTGTGTGTTGTGGTTGTTCCTTGAGTGCGTGCTGTGTGCGGCTTCGTGTGCGGCGTGCGGTGGTTGCGTTGCTCTGTGTGTGTCGCATTGTTAATGCAGGGGTGTTGCGTGTGTTATGAGTTGTGATATTAATTTCTGTGTGTGTTGTGTGATGTGTTGTTCTGTGATTTGCGTTTGTGTCGTGTGGTCTGTGTGTTTTGCAAGTTGAGTGAGATAGCGTGTGTTATGACTGATCCCTCTGTGCACAAGTTGTGTGTTTGGCATTGTGCATCCTGCGAGGCTCTGTGTGCTGTATGTTTTATGTGTGTTTGGGGCGATGTGTGTAGCGTGTGAAATGTGTGTTGCATGAGCTCGGTGTTCTTTTTGTCGTGGTTTGTGGGTGTTTTGCATGTGGGTTTGTATGTGTGGTGTGTGTGGTGTGTGTTACATGTGTGACGGTGATTTGTGTGTGGTCGTGTTTGACAGGTTGTGTGTGTGGTTGGCTCTTTGAGTAATGAGTGTATTTTTGCGATGTGCGTACCGCGTGCGGTCAAGCTGGGTCAGGTGTGCCTCGCTTGGTGTGTTGTGTTCCCTCTGAGAACTGTGGTTCATGTGTATTGTGTGCAGTTATGTTCTCGGTGTGTGTGTGTGTGGGGGGGGTGTTGATGTTTTGTGTGATGGGCTGTTTCGTGTGTGGAGAGACTTCTGCATGCAAGTGCACAGAAGACAGCCTCTCGTGCCTGTCCGTTTTCTCCACAGGTTTGTAACCCTCCAGGAGGGCCTTGTTTCCTGAGGGCGACGGAAGGGGACGCAAAGAGCCACCTCATCCCTTCTTTTCGGCAATGCCCCGCCGACGCCTTTGTAGTAAAGTGTCAGAAACTGCTGCAGGAGAGCCTTATGCCAGGCTTTGCCGGGGAAACGACCCACCGTGCCCTGAGGAGACCCTCCCTGCGAGAATACTAGGCTGCTTTCGCCTTGCATGCAATTTGCTCCTATGTGATACGGAAAACGGTAAGCGTCGCAGTAGAAGGCGGTCTTCTCTGTACGCCCTCTGTCTCAGAGGCCACCTGTGGGTGGGCTTCGAATAGGCCTTAGCACTAGCCACACGGGAAGTTGCAGAACCAGACGCTTTGAACTAGCCGCAGTGGAGGCAAGTCAGCTTTGGATTCAGCTTATGTGCGTGAAAGAATCCAGTGCAGGATTTCCCATTCAAGGAGTCACCGAAGTCGTTGCAGTGGATGCTGAAACCGAGCTTGCAATGTGCTCTCCGTGTCTGCCCTGTGTGCCTGCTCTCTAAAGCGCCTGAGTGAAGTCTGCTGGGTAGAGCTCTCTTCTGCTGAGTGGCGGACGCTCGCTTGTGTGGCCACTAACGTGAGGCCTTGCTGAGGAAGCCTGGCTGTTCAGGAAAACTAGTCTAAGGGAAGATGCTGTGGGGACTCCTTCAGCTGATCATCCTTTCATCAGAACAGAGCTCTTCTCTGGGCCAGAAATCTTATCAGCCTGAACGAACCATGTGCAGCCCGGCTCTCTCTTTGTGATCTGCAGGGAGAAACCATCCTTTGCCATGGTCCTAAAGCTAAATGCTCAAGGGCAGTCCTGAGGCTTCCGCATTCAAGCACGCCGAAGAAAGCCTTTCGTGCTTGGCTCTTTTCTCCGCAGGCTTGGAATCATCCGGGAGGTCCTTGTTTCCTGGGGCTGCTGGAAGAGGACGCACAGAACCGGAGTGTCCTGGTGAGTAAACGCAATGCCCTGAAGATGCCTCTGCAGTGACGTGTCAGAAACTGCTGCAGAAGAGCCTTACGCCAAACTCTGCTGGGGAGACCATCCACCGTGCGCCGAGGAGACCCTCCCTGAGAGAATACTGCGCTGATTTCCCCTGGCATGCAACTTGCTCCTGTGTGACACAGAAAACTTAGTAAACATTGCAGTAGAAGGCTACACACACCCGACCGATCTCTTTTGTGTCTTTTGGGTTGGTTGTGTGTGTAGTGTGCTGTATGTGTTGTTGGTATGTGGCAGTGAGCGATTTGTGGTGTTTTTCTGTGATTCGGTGTGTATTCTCTGTTGTGGTACGCTGTGTGTGCTGTGTCCCTGTGTGCTTTGCGTTGTGTTGTCATGTCTATGATCTGTGGGTCTCGCTTGTTTTCTGTGGGTTGTGTTGTTGTCCGTGTTGTGTGTATTTTGTGTGTAACATGTGTGGTGTATGATCCTTACGGCTCGCTGAGCACACTGCTCTGCGTATTTTTCACTGTGTGGTGTGTTACGTGTGATGTCGGCACTTGTGAGTTGTGCTGTGTGTGTTGTGTGGTTCTTTGCGCAGTGTGTATTCTGCCTTTTTTTGGCGAGTTATCTGTTGGCGGTTGTGTATGTTGTGTGTTTGGTGTGTTGCCTCCGGTCGAAATGTGTCTGGCCTTCCTGTTGTCTGTTGTGTTGTTGTGTACTGTGTTCTGGGTTGTGTGCGTGCTGTCCATCTGCTTTCTGTGCGTTACGTACTGGGTAGATGTTGGGTGGGCTGTGTAATTTGAGCGTTGGGTTGTGCTGTGGATTTGGCCTGGGTCGGACGTGCCGTGTGCATGTGTTTGTTGTGTGTGTGTTTGTGGGTTGCGGTTCGTGCTGTCTGCGTGTGGGTCTGTGTGCGCGCTGTATTGTATGCTTGCGCTTGTGTGTGCTGTGTGTGGTGCGTTATATGTGTGTTGCATGTGTTTTCGTCAGTGGGGTGTGGACTTGTATGTGCCGTGTCAGTTTTGTGAGTGTGATTGTGATCGGTGTGTTGTTGTGTTAGAGAGGCTGTGTGTGTGTTTGGCTGTTCGAGTTGTGCACATGGTGTGAGACGTGTTGACTGTGTGTGGTTGTGCTTGTTTAGTACGTCTCCTGGTGTGCGCAGTGCGTGGTCTGTGCAATGTTTTCCGTGTGCATTGTGAGCAGTTATGTGCCCTCAAGGGTGTGGTGTGTATATAGTGACTGTTGTGTGGCGCGTTTCTGTGTTGTGTGTGTGTTCTGCGTTGTGCTCCTGTGTGAGGACGTATGTGCGGTGTGCCTGTGCGTGGTTGTGTGTGTAGCGTGCAGTGTGTGAAATGTGCGCTATTTGTCTTCTTTGTTGGTTATGTGTGTTTTGCCTATGGGTTTGTGAGTGCTGTGTGTGTGTTCTGCGTGTGTGATGGTGATTTGTGTGTGCGGTCGTGTTTGAGTGGTTGAGGTTATGTTTGGCTGCCTGTGTTATGCGCATGATGTGAGATGTGTTGACTGTGTGGGGTTGTGCTTGTTTAGTATGTCTCATGGTGGGTGCAGTATGTCGTCTGGGCAATGAATTCCATGCGTATCGTGAGCAGTTGTGTGCCTTGATGGGTTTGGTGCGTGTCTTGTGACTGTTGCGTCGCATGTTTCTGTGTTGTGTGTGTGTTCCGTTTGGCGCTCTTGGGTGAGGATATCTGGGTGGTGTGTCTCTCTATGTGGTTGTGTGTGTAGGGTGCAGTGTGTGACATGTGCGCTGTCTCCTTTGCTGGTTATGTGTTTGGCCTTTGCATGTGTGAGGGCTGTGTGTGTTTTGTGTTTGTGATTGTGGTTTAGGTGTGGTTGTGTTTGAGTGGTTGTGTGTGTGTGTTACGTGTGTGACGTGAGATTGGTTGTCTGTGTGGCTGTGCTTGTTTTGTGTGCCTCATTGTGTGTGCTCTGTGAGATGTGGTTCAACGTGTGTTGTGAGCAATTACGTGCTTTGATGTGTCCGGTGTGTGTCTTGTGACTTGCGTTGATACATTCTGGGTTCTGTGTGTGTGCGCTGTGCGTAGTGCAGCCCGTGCATGGATATGAGTGTGGGGTGTCTGTGTGTGGTTGCGTGTGTGGTGTGTAGCGTGTGACATGTGCGCTATGGGGGTTTCTGTTGGTGGTGTGTTTTGCGTGTGGTTTTGTGTGTGGTGTGCCTGTTTTGCATGTGTGATTGGGTTTTGTGTTTGGCCGTGTTTGAGGGGTTGTGTGCGGGTTTGGTTGAGACGTGCTGTCCGTGCGTGCTTGTGCTTGTTAGTGTGCCTCATTGTGTGTGTGGTGTGTACTCACTGACCTGTGATTTGTGTGAATTGTGTGCTTTTTATGTCCTGTGACGCTTGTGGTGTATGTTGTTTCCTATGTTGTGCTGTGTGCGTGTGGAGAGGTTCCGTGTGTTCTCTATGTATGTTGTTTGTGGGCGTTTTCTTGTGTGTGTTGTGGTTGTTCCTTGAGTGCGTGCTGTGTGCGGCTTCGTGTGCGGCGTGCGGTGGTTGCGTTGCTCTGTGTGTGTCGCATTGTTAATGCAGGGGTGTTGCGTGTGTTATGAGTTGTGATATTAATTTCTGTGTGTGTTGTGTGATGTGTTGTTCTGTGATTTGCGTTTGTGTCGTGTGGTCTGTGTGTTTTGCAAGTTGAGTGAGATAGCGTGTGTTATGACTGATCCCTCTGTGCACAAGTTGTGTGTTTGGCATTGTGCATCCTGCGAGGCTCTGTGTGCTGTATGTTTTATGTGTGTTTGGGGCGATGTGTGTAGCGTGTGAAATGTGTGTTGCATGAGCTCGGTGTTCTTTTTGTCGTGGTTTGTGGGTGTTTTGCATGTGGGTTTGTATGTGTGGTGTGTGTGGTGTGTGTTACATGTGTGACGGTGATTTGTGTGTGGTCGTGTTTGACAGGTTGTGTGTGTGGTTGGCTCTTTGAGTAATGAGTGTATTTTTGCGATGTGCGTACCGCGTGCGGTCAAGCTGGGTCAGGTGTGCCTCGCTTGGTGTGTTGTGTTCCCTCTGAGAACTGTGGTTCATGTGTATTGTGTGCAGTTATGTTCTCGGTGTGTGTGTGTGTGGGGGGGGTGTTGATGTTTTGTGTGATGGGCTGTTTCGTGTGTGGAGAGACTTCTGCATGCAAGTGCACAGAAGACAGCCTCTCGTGCCTGTCCGTTTTCTCCACAGGTTTGTAACCCTCCAGGAGGGCCTTGTTTCCTGAGGGCGACGGAAGGGGACGCAAAGAGCCACCTCATCCCTTCTTTTCGGCAATGCCCCGCCGACGCCTTTGTAGTAAAGTGTCAGAAACTGCTGCAGGAGAGCCTTATGCCAGGCTTTGCCGGGGAAACGACCCACCGTGCCCTGAGGAGACCCTCCCTGCGAGAATACTAGGCTGCTTTCGCCTTGCATGCAATTTGCTCCTATGTGATACGGAAAACGGTAAGCGTCGCAGTAGAAGGCGGTCTTCTCTGTACGCCCTCTGTCTCAGAGGCCACCTGTGGGTGGGCTTCGAATAGGCCTTAGCACTAGCCACACGGGAAGTTGCAGAACCAGACGCTTTGAACTAGCCGCAGTGGAGGCAAGTCAGCTTTGGATTCAGCTTATGTGCGTGAAAGAATCCAGTGCAGGATTTCCCATTCAAGGAGTCACCGAAGTCGTTGCAGTGGATGCTGAAACCGAGCTTGCAATGTGCTCTCCGTGTCTGCCCTGTGTGCCTGCTCTCTAAAGCGCCTGAGTGAAGTCTGCTGGGTAGAGCTCTCTTCTGCTGAGTGGCGGACGCTCGCTTGTGTGGCCACTAACGTGAGGCCTTGCTGAGGAAGCCTGGCTGTTCAGGAAAACTAGTCTAAGGGAAGATGCTGTGGGGACTCCTTCAGCTGATCATCCTTTCATCAGAACAGAGCTCTTCTCTGGGCCAGAAATCTTATCATCCTGAACGAACCATGTGCAGCCCGGCTCTCTCTTTGTGATCTGCAGGGAGAAACCATCCTTTGCCATGGTCCTAAAGCTAAATGCTCAAGGGCAGTCCTGAGGCTTCCGCATTCAAGCACGCCGAAGAAAGCCTTTCGTGCTTGGCTCTTTTCTCCGCAGGCTTGGAATCATCCGGGAGGTCCTTGTTTCCTGGGGCTGCTGGAAGAGGACGCACAGAACCGGAGTGTCCTGGTGAGTAAACGCAATGCCCTGAAGATGCCTCTGCAGTGACGTGTCAGAAACTGCTGCAGAAGAGCCTTACGCCAAACTCTGCTGGGGAGACCATCCACCGTGCGCCGAGGAGACCCTCCCTGAGAGAATACTGCGCTGATTTCCCCTGGCATGCAACTTGCTCCTGTGTGACACAGAAAACTTAGTAAACATTGCAGTAGAAGGCTACACACACCCGACCGATCTCTTTTGTGTCTTTTGGGTTGGTTGTGTGTGTAGTGTGCTGTATGTGTTGTTGGTATGTGGCAGTGAGCGATTTGTGGTGTTTTTCTGTGATTCGGTGTGTATTCTCTGTTGTGGTACGCTGTGTGTGCTGTGTCCCTGTGTGCTTTGCGTTGTGTTGTCATGTCTATGATCTGTGGGTCTCGCTTGTTTTCTGTGGGTTGTGTTGTTGTCCGTGTTGTGTGTATTTTGTGTGTAACATGTGTGGTGTATGATCCTTACGGCTCGCTGAGCACACTGCTCTGCGTATTTTTCACTGTGTGGTGTGTTACGTGTGATGTCGGCACTTGTGAGTTGTGCTGTGTGTGTTGTGTGGTTCTTTGCGCAGTGTGTATTCTGCCTTTTTTTGGCGAGTTATCTGTTGGCGGTTGTGTATGTTGTGTGTTTGGTGTGTTGCCTCCGGTCGAAATGTGTCTGGCCTTCCTGTTGTCTGTTGTGTTGTTGTGTACTGTGTTCTGGGTTGTGTGCGTGCTGTCCATCTGCTTTCTGTGCGTTACGTACTGGGTAGATGTTGGGTGGGCTGTGTAATTTGAGCGTTGGGTTGTGCTGTGGATTTGGCCTGGGTCGGACGTGCCGTGTGCATGTGTTTGTTGTGTGTGTGTTTGTGGGTTGCGGTTCGTGCTGTCTGCGTGTGGGTCTGTGTGCGCGCTGTATTGTATGCTTGCGCTTGTGTGTGCTGTGTGTGGTGCGTTATATGTGTGTTGCATGTGTTTTCGTCAGTGGGGTGTGGACTTGTATGTGCCGTGTCAGTTTTGTGAGTGTGATTGTGATCGGTGTGTTGTTGTGTTAGAGAGGCTGTGTGTGTGTTTGGCTGTTCGAGTTGTGCACATGGTGTGAGACGTGTTGACTGTGTGTGGTTGTGCTTGTTTAGTACGTCTCCTGGTGTGCGCAGTGCGTGGTCTGTGCAATGTTTTCCGTGTGCATTGTGAGCAGTTATGTGCCCTCAAGGGTGTGGTGTGTATATAGTGACTGTTGTGTGGCGCGTTTCTGTGTTGTGTGTGTGTTCTGCGTTGTGCTCCTGTGTGAGGACGTATGTGCGGTGTGCCTGTGCGTGGTTGTGTGTGTAGCGTGCAGTGTGTGAAATGTGCGCTATTTGTCTTCTTTGTTGGTTATGTGTGTTTTGCCTATGGGTTTGTGAGTGCTGTGTGTGTGTTCTGCGTGTGTGATGGTGATTTGTGTGTGCGGTCGTGTTTGAGTGGTTGAGGTTATGTTTGGCTGCCTGTGTTATGCGCATGATGTGAGATGTGTTGACTGTGTGGGGTTGTGCTTGTTTAGTATGTCTCATGGTGGGTGCAGTATGTCGTCTGGGCAATGAATTCCATGCGTATCGTGAGCAGTTGTGTGCCTTGATGGGTTTGGTGCGTGTCTTGTGACTGTTGCGTCGCATGTTTCTGTGTTGTGTGTGTGTTCCGTTTGGCGCTCTTGGGTGAGGATATCTGGGTGGTGTGTCTCTCTATGTGGTTGTGTGTGTAGGGTGCAGTGTGTGACATGTGCGCTGTCTCCTTTGCTGGTTATGTGTTTGGCCTTTGCATGTGTGAGGGCTGTGTGTGTTTTGTGTTTGTGATTGTGGTTTAGGTGTGGTTGTGTTTGAGTGGTTGTGTGTGTGTGTTACGTGTGTGACGTGAGATTGGTTGTCTGTGTGGCTGTGCTTGTTTTGTGTGCCTCATTGTGTGTGCTCTGTGAGATGTGGTTCAACGTGTGTTGTGAGCAATTACGTGCTTTGATGTGTCCGGTGTGTGTCTTGTGACTTGCGTTGATACATTCTGGGTTCTGTGTGTGTGCGCTGTGCGTAGTGCAGCCCGTGCATGGATATGAGTGTGGGGTGTCTGTGTGTGGTTGCGTGTGTGGTGTGTAGCGTGTGACATGTGCGCTATGGGGGTTTCTGTTGGTGGTGTGTTTTGCGTGTGGTTTTGTGTGTGGTGTGCCTGTTTTGCATGTGTGATTGGGTTTTGTGTTTGGCCGTGTTTGAGGGGTTGTGTGCGGGTTTGGTTGAGACGTGCTGTCCGTGCGTGCTTGTGCTTGTTAGTGTGCCTCATTGTGTGTGTGGTGTGTACTCACTGACCTGTGATTTGTGTGAATTGTGTGCTTTTTATGTCCTGTGACGCTTGTGGTGTATGTTGTTTCCTATGTTGTGCTGTGTGCGTGTGGAGAGGTTCCGTGTGTTCTCTATGTATGTTGTTTGTGGGCGTTTTCTTGTGTGTGTTGTGGTTGTTCCTTGAGTGCGTGCTGTGTGCGGCTTCGTGTGCGGCGTGCGGTGGTTGCGTTGCTCTGTGTGTGTCGCATTGTTAATGCAGGGGTGTTGCGTGTGTTATGAGTTGTGATATTAATTTCTGTGTGTGTTGTGTGATGTGTTGTTCTGTGATTTGCGTTTGTGTCGTGTGGTCTGTGTGTTTTGCAAGTTGAGTGAGATAGCGTGTGTTATGACTGATCCCTCTGTGCACAAGTTGTGTGTTTGGCATTGTGCATCCTGCGAGGCTCTGTGTGCTGTATGTTTTATGTGTGTTTGGGGCGATGTGTGTAGCGTGTGAAATGTGTGTTGCATGAGCTCGGTGTTCTTTTTGTCGTGGTTTGTGGGTGTTTTGCATGTGGGTTTGTATGTGTGGTGTGTGTGGTGTGTGTTACATGTGTGACGGTGATTTGTGTGTGGTCGTGTTTGACAGGTTGTGTGTGTGGTTGGCTCTTTGAGTAATGAGTGTATTTTTGCGATGTGCGTACCGCGTGCGGTCAAGCTGGGTCAGGTGTGCCTCGCTTGGTGTGTTGTGTTCCCTCTGAGAACTGTGGTTCATGTGTATTGTGTGCAGTTATGTTCTCGGTGTGTGTGTGGGGGGGGGGGGTGTTGATGTTTTGTGTGATGGGCTGTTTCGTGTGTGGAGAGACTTCTGCATGCAAGTGCACAGAAGACAGCCTCTCGTGCCTGTCCGTTTTCTCCACAGGTTTGTAACCCTCCAGGAGGGCCTTGTTTCCTGAGGGCGACGGAAGGGGACGCAAAGAGCCACCTCATCCCTTCTTTTCGGCAATGCCCCGCCGACGCCTTTGTAGTAAAGTGTCAGAAACTGCTGCAGGAGAGCCTTATGCCAGGCTTTGCCGGGGAAACGACCCACCGTGCCCTGAGGAGACCCTCCCTGCGAGAATACTAGGCTGCTTTCGCCTTGCATGCAATTTGCTCCTATGTGATACGGAAAACGGTAAGCGTCGCAGTAGAAGGCGGTCTTCTCTGTACGCCCTCTGTCTCAGAGGCCACCTGTGGGTGGGCTTCGAATAGGCCTTAGCACTAGCCACACGGGAAGTTGCAGAACCAGACGCTTTGAACTAGCCGCAGTGGAGGCAAGTCAGCTTTGGATTCAGCTTATGTGCGTGAAAGAATCCAGTGCAGGATTTCCCATTCAAGGAGTCACCGAAGTCGTTGCAGTGGATGCTGAAACCGAGCTTGCAATGTGCTCTCCGTGTCTGCCCTGTGTGCCTGCTCTCTAAAGCGCCTGAGTGAAGTCTGCTGGGTAGAGCTCTCTTCTGCTGAGTGGCGGACGCTCGCTTGTGTGGCCACTAACGTGAGGCCTTGCTGAGGAAGCCTGGCTGTTCAGGAAAACTAGTCTAAGGGAAGATGCTGTGGGGACTCCTTCAGCTGATCATCCTTTCATCAGAACAGAGCTCTTCTCTGGGCCAGAAATCTTATCAGCCTGAACGAACCATGTGCAGCCCGGCTCTCTCTTTGTGATCTGCAGGGAGAAACCATCCTTTGCCATGGTCCTAAAGCTAAATGCTCAAGGGCAGTCCTGAGGCTTCCGCATTCAAGCACGCCGAAGAAAGCCTTTCGTGCTTGGCTCTTTTCTCCGCAGGCTTGGAATCATCCGGGAGGTCCTTGTTTCCTGGGGCTGCTGGAAGAGGACGCACAGAACCGGAGTGTCCTGGTGAGTAAACGCAATGCCCTGAAGATGCCTCTGCAGTGACGTGTCAGAAACTGCTGCAGAAGAGCCTTACGCCAAACTCTGCTGGGGAGACCATCCACCGTGCGCCGAGGAGACCCTCCCTGAGAGAATACTGCGCTGATTTCCCCTGGCATGCAACTTGCTCCTGTGTGACACAGAAAACTTAGTAAACATTGCAGTAGAAGGCTACACACACCCGACCGATCTCTTTTGTGTCTTTTGGGTTGGTTGTGTGTGTAGTGTGCTGTATGTGTTGTTGGTATGTGGCAGTGAGCGATTTGTGGTGTTTTTCTGTGATTCGGTGTGTATTCTCTGTTGTGGTACGCTGTGTGTGCTGTGTCCCTGTGTGCTTTGCGTTGTGTTGTCATGTCTATGATCTGTGGGTCTCGCTTGTTTTCTGTGGGTTGTGTTGTTGTCCGTGTTGTGTGTATTTTGTGTGTAACATGTGTGGTGTATGATCCTTACGGCTCGCTGAGCACACTGCTCTGCGTATTTTTCACTGTGTGGTGTGTTACGTGTGATGTCGGCACTTGTGAGTTGTGCTGTGTGTGTTGTGTGGTTCTTTGCGCAGTGTGTATTCTGCCTTTTTTTGGCGAGTTATCTGTTGGCGGTTGTGTATGTTGTGTGTTTGGTGTGTTGCCTCCGGTCGAAATGTGTCTGGCCTTCCTGTTGTCTGTTGTGTTGTTGTGTACTGTGTTCTGGGTTGTGTGCGTGCTGTCCATCTGCTTTCTGTGCGTTACGTACTGGGTAGATGTTGGGTGGGCTGTGTAATTTGAGCGTTGGGTTGTGCTGTGGATTTGGCCTGGGTCGGACGTGCCGTGTGCATGTGTTTGTTGTGTGTGTGTTTGTGGGTTGCGGTTCGTGCTGTCTGCGTGTGGGTCTGTGTGCGCGCTGTATTGTATGCTTGCGCTTGTGTGTGCTGTGTGTGGTGCGTTATATGTGTGTTGCATGTGTTTTCGTCAGTGGGGTGTGGACTTGTATGTGCCGTGTCAGTTTTGTGAGTGTGATTGTGATCGGTGTGTTGTTGTGTTAGAGAGGCTGTGTGTGTGTTTGGCTGTTCGAGTTGTGCACATGGTGTGAGACGTGTTGACTGTGTGTGGTTGTGCTTGTTTAGTACGTCTCCTGGTGTGCGCAGTGCGTGGTCTGTGCAATGTTTTCCGTGTGCATTGTGAGCAGTTATGTGCCCTCAAGGGTGTGGTGTGTATATAGTGACTGTTGTGTGGCGCGTTTCTGTGTTGTGTGTGTGTTCTGCGTTGTGCTCCTGTGTGAGGACGTATGTGCGGTGTGCCTGTGCGTGGTTGTGTGTGTAGCGTGCAGTGTGTGAAATGTGCGCTATTTGTCTTCTTTGTTGGTTATGTGTGTTTTGCCTATGGGTTTGTGAGTGCTGTGTGTGTGTTCTGCGTGTGTGATGGTGATTTGTGTGTGCGGTCGTGTTTGAGTGGTTGAGGTTATGTTTGGCTGCCTGTGTTATGCGCATGATGTGAGATGTGTTGACTGTGTGGGGTTGTGCTTGTTTAGTATGTCTCATGGTGGGTGCAGTATGTCGTCTGGGCAATGAATTCCATGCGTATCGTGAGCAGTTGTGTGCCTTGATGGGTTTGGTGCGTGTCTTGTGACTGTTGCGTCGCATGTTTCTGTGTTGTGTGTGTGTTCCGTTTGGCGCTCTTGGGTGAGGATATCTGGGTGGTGTGTCTCTCTATGTGGTTGTGTGTGTAGGGTGCAGTGTGTGACATGTGCGCTGTCTCCTTTGCTGGTTATGTGTTTGGCCTTTGCATGTGTGAGGGCTGTGTGTGTTTTGTGTTTGTGATTGTGGTTTAGGTGTGGTTGTGTTTGAGTGGTTGTGTGTGTGTGTTACGTGTGTGACGTGAGATTGGTTGTCTGTGTGGCTGTGCTTGTTTTGTGTGCCTCATTGTGTGTGCTCTGTGAGATGTGGTTCAACGTGTGTTGTGAGCAATTACGTGCTTTGATGTGTCCGGTGTGTGTCTTGTGACTTGCGTTGATACATTCTGGGTTCTGTGTGTGTGCGCTGTGCGTAGTGCAGCCCGTGCATGGATATGAGTGTGGGGTGTCTGTGTGTGGTTGCGTGTGTGGTGTGTAGCGTGTGACATGTGCGCTATGGGGGTTTCTGTTGGTGGTGTGTTTTGCGTGTGGTTTTGTGTGTGGTGTGCCTGTTTTGCATGTGTGATTGGGTTTTGTGTTTGGCCGTGTTTGAGGGGTTGTGTGCGGGTTTGGTTGAGACGTGCTGTCCGTGCGTGCTTGTGCTTGTTAGTGTGCCTCATTGTGTGTGTGGTGTGTACTCACTGACCTGTGATTTGTGTGAATTGTGTGCTTTTTATGTCCTGTGACGCTTGTGGTGTATGTTGTTTCCTATGTTGTGCTGTGTGCGTGTGGAGAGGTTCCGTGTGTTCTCTATGTATGTTGTTTGTGGGCGTTTTCTTGTGTGTGTTGTGGTTGTTCCTTGAGTGCGTGCTGTGTGCGGCTTCGTGTGCGGCGTGCGGTGGTTGCGTTGCTCTGTGTGTGTCGCATTGTTAATGCAGGGGTGTTGCGTGTGTTATGAGTTGTGATATTAATTTCTGTGTGTGTTGTGTGATGTGTTGTTCTGTGATTTGCGTTTGTGTCGTGTGGTCTGTGTGTTTTGCAAGTTGAGTGAGATAGCGTGTGTTATGACTGATCCCTCTGTGCACAAGTTGTGTGTTTGGCATTGTGCATCCTGCGAGGCTCTGTGTGCTGTATGTTTTATGTGTGTTTGGGGCGATGTGTGTAGCGTGTGAAATGTGTGTTGCATGAGCTCGGTGTTCTTTTTGTCGTGGTTTGTGGGTGTTTTGCATGTGGGTTTGTATGTGTGGTGTGTGTGGTGTGTGTTACATGTGTGACGGTGATTTGTGTGTGGTCGTGTTTGACAGGTTGTGTGTGTGGTTGGCTCTTTGAGTAATGAGTGTATTTTTGCGATGTGCGTACCGCGTGCGGTCAAGCTGGGTCAGGTGTGCCTCGCTTGGTGTGTTGTGTTCCCTCTGAGAACTGTGGTTCATGTGTATTGTGTGCAGTTATGTTCTCGGTGTGTGTGTGTGTGGGGGGGGTGTTGATGTTTTGTGTGATGGGCTGTTTCGTGTGTGGAGAGACTTCTGCATGCAAGTGCACAGAAGACAGCCTCTCGTGCCTGTCCGTTTTCTCCACAGGTTTGTAACCCTCCAGGAGGGCCTTGTTTCCTGAGGGCGACGGAAGGGGACGCAAAGAGCCACCTCATCCCTTCTTTTCGGCAATGCCCCGCCGACGCCTTTGTAGTAAAGTGTCAGAAACTGCTGCAGGAGAGCCTTATGCCAGGCTTTGCCGGGGAAACGACCCACCGTGCCCTGAGGAGACCCTCCCTGCGAGAATACTAGGCTGCTTTCGCCTTGCATGCAATTTGCTCCTATGTGATACGGAAAACGGTAAGCGTCGCAGTAGAAGGCGGTCTTCTCTGTACGCCCTCTGTCTCAGAGGCCACCTGTGGGTGGGCTTCGAATAGGCCTTAGCACTAGCCACACGGGAAGTTGCAGAACCAGACGCTTTGAACTAGCCGCAGTGGAGGCAAGTCAGCTTTGGATTCAGCTTATGTGCGTGAAAGAATCCAGTGCAGGATTTCCCATTCAAGGAGTCACCGAAGTCGTTGCAGTGGATGCTGAAACCGAGCTTGCAATGTGCTCTCCGTGTCTGCCCTGTGTGCCTGCTCTCTAAAGCGCCTGAGTGAAGTCTGCTGGGTAGAGCTCTCTTCTGCTGAGTGGCGGACGCTCGCTTGTGTGGCCACTAACGTGAGGCCTTGCTGAGGAAGCCTGGCTGTTCAGGAAAACTAGTCTAAGGGAAGATGCTGTGGGGACTCCTTCAGCTGATCATCCTTTCATCAGAACAGAGCTCTTCTCTGGGCCAGAAATCTTATCAGCCTGAACGAACCATGTGCAGCCCGGCTCTCTCTTTGTGATCTGCAGGGAGAAACCATCCTTTGCCATGGTCCTAAAGCTAAATGCTCAAGGGCAGTCCTGAGGCTTCCGCATTCAAGCACGCCGAAGAAAGCCTTTCGTGCTTGGCTCTTTTCTCCGCAGGCTTGGAATCATCCGGGAGGTCCTTGTTTCCTGGGGCTGCTGGAAGAGGACGCACAGAACCGGAGTGTCCTGGTGAGTAAACGCAATGCCCTGAAGATGCCTCTGCAGTGACGTGTCAGAAACTGCTGCAGAAGAGCCTTACGCCAAACTCTGCTGGGGAGACCATCCACCGTGCGCCGAGGAGACCCTCCCTGAGAGAATACTGCGCTGATTTCCCCTGGCATGCAACTTGCTCCTGTGTGACACAGAAAACTTAGTAAACATTGCAGTAGAAGGCTACACACACCCGACCGATCTCTTTTGTGTCTTTTGGGTTGGTTGTGTGTGTAGTGTGCTGTATGTGTTGTTGGTATGTGGCAGTGAGCGATTTGTGGTGTTTTTCTGTGATTCGGTGTGTATTCTCTGTTGTGGTACGCTGTGTGTGCTGTGTCCCTGTGTGCTTTGCGTTGTGTTGTCATGTCTATGATCTGTGGGTCTCGCTTGTTTTCTGTGGGTTGTGTTGTTGTCCGTGTTGTGTGTATTTTGTGTGTAACATGTGTGGTGTATGATCCTTACGGCTCGCTGAGCACACTGCTCTGCGTATTTTTCACTGTGTGGTGTGTTACGTGTGATGTCGGCACTTGTGAGTTGTGCTGTGTGTGTTGTGTGGTTCTTTGCGCAGTGTGTATTCTGCCTTTTTTTGGCGAGTTATCTGTTGGCGGTTGTGTATGTTGTGTGTTTGGTGTGTTGCCTCCGGTCGAAATGTGTCTGGCCTTCCTGTTGTCTGTTGTGTTGTTGTGTACTGTGTTCTGGGTTGTGTGCGTGCTGTCCATCTGCTTTCTGTGCGTTACGTACTGGGTAGATGTTGGGTGGGCTGTGTAATTTGAGCGTTGGGTTGTGCTGTGGATTTGGCCTGGGTCGGACGTGCCGTGTGCATGTGTTTGTTGTGTGTGTGTTTGTGGGTTGCGGTTCGTGCTGTCTGCGTGTGGGTCTGTGTGCGCGCTGTATTGTATGCTTGCGCTTGTGTGTGCTGTGTGTGGTGCGTTATATGTGTGTTGCATGTGTTTTCGTCAGTGGGGTGTGGACTTGTATGTGCCGTGTCAGTTTTGTGAGTGTGATTGTGATCGGTGTGTTGTTGTGTTAGAGAGGCTGTGTGTGTGTTTGGCTGTTCGAGTTGTGCACATGGTGTGAGACGTGTTGACTGTGTGTGGTTGTGCTTGTTTAGTACGTCTCCTGGTGTGCGCAGTGCGTGGTCTGTGCAATGTTTTCCGTGTGCATTGTGAGCAGTTATGTGCCCTCAAGGGTGTGGTGTGTATATAGTGACTGTTGTGTGGCGCGTTTCTGTGTTGTGTGTGTGTTCTGCGTTGTGCTCCTGTGTGAGGACGTATGTGCGGTGTGCCTGTGCGTGGTTGTGTGTGTAGCGTGCAGTGTGTGAAATGTGCGCTATTTGTCTTCTTTGTTGGTTATGTGTGTTTTGCCTATGGGTTTGTGAGTGCTGTGTGTGTGTTCTGCGTGTGTGATGGTGATTTGTGTGTGCGGTCGTGTTTGAGTGGTTGAGGTTATGTTTGGCTGCCTGTGTTATGCGCATGATGTGAGATGTGTTGACTGTGTGGGGTTGTGCTTGTTTAGTATGTCTCATGGTGGGTGCAGTATGTCGTCTGGGCAATGAATTCCATGCGTATCGTGAGCAGTTGTGTGCCTTGATGGGTTTGGTGCGTGTCTTGTGACTGTTGCGTCGCATGTTTCTGTGTTGTGTGTGTGTTCCGTTTGGCGCTCTTGGGTGAGGATATCTGGGTGGTGTGTCTCTCTATGTGGTTGTGTGTGTAGGGTGCAGTGTGTGACATGTGCGCTGTCTCCTTTGCTGGTTATGTGTTTGGCCTTTGCATGTGTGAGGGCTGTGTGTGTTTTGTGTTTGTGATTGTGGTTTAGGTGTGGTTGTGTTTGAGTGGTTGTGTGTGTGTGTTACGTGTGTGACGTGAGATTGGTTGTCTGTGTGGCTGTGCTTGTTTTGTGTGCCTCATTGTGTGTGCTCTGTGAGATGTGGTTCAACGTGTGTTGTGAGCAATTACGTGCTTTGATGTGTCCGGTGTGTGTCTTGTGACTTGCGTTGATACATTCTGGGTTCTGTGTGTGTGCGCTGTGCGTAGTGCAGCCCGTGCATGGATATGAGTGTGGGGTGTCTGTGTGTGGTTGCGTGTGTGGTGTGTAGCGTGTGACATGTGCGCTATGGGGGTTTCTGTTGGTGGTGTGTTTTGCGTGTGGTTTTGTGTGTGGTGTGCCTGTTTTGCATGTGTGATTGGGTTTTGTGTTTGGCCGTGTTTGAGGGGTTGTGTGCGGGTTTGGTTGAGACGTGCTGTCCGTGCGTGCTTGTGCTTGTTAGTGTGCCTCATTGTGTGTGTGGTGTGTACTCACTGACCTGTGATTTGTGTGAATTGTGTGCTTTTTATGTCCTGTGACGCTTGTGGTGTATGTTGTTTCCTATGTTGTGCTGTGTGCGTGTGGAGAGGTTCCGTGTGTTCTCTATGTATGTTGTTTGTGGGCGTTTTCTTGTGTGTGTTGTGGTTGTTCCTTGAGTGCGTGCTGTGTGCGGCTTCGTGTGCGGCGTGCGGTGGTTGCGTTGCTCTGTGTGTGTCGCATTGTTAATGCAGGGGTGTTGCGTGTGTTATGAGTTGTGATATTAATTTCTGTGTGTGTTGTGTGATGTGTTGTTCTGTGATTTGCGTTTGTGTCGTGTGGTCTGTGTGTTTTGCAAGTTGAGTGAGATAGCGTGTGTTATGACTGATCCCTCTGTGCACAAGTTGTGTGTTTGGCATTGTGCATCCTGCGAGGCTCTGTGTGCTGTATGTTTTATGTGTGTTTGGGGCGATGTGTGTAGCGTGTGAAATGTGTGTTGCATGAGCTCGGTGTTCTTTTTGTCGTGGTTTGTGGGTGTTTTGCATGTGGGTTTGTATGTGTGGTGTGTGTGGTGTGTGTTACATGTGTGACGGTGATTTGTGTGTGGTCGTGTTTGACAGGTTGTGTGTGTGGTTGGCTCTTTGAGTAATGAGTGTATTTTTGCGATGTGCGTACCGCGTGCGGTCAAGCTGGGTCAGGTGTGCCTCGCTTGGTGTGTTGTGTTCCCTCTGAGAACTGTGGTTCATGTGTATTGTGTGCAGTTATGTTCTCGGTGTGTGTGTGGGGGGGGGGGGTGTTGATGTTTTGTGTGATGGGCTGTTTCGTGTGTGGAGAGACTTCTGCATGCAAGTGCACAGAAGACAGCCTCTCGTGCCTGTCCGTTTTCTCCACAGGTTTGTAACCCTCCAGGAGGGCCTTGTTTCCTGAGGGCGACGGAAGGGGACGCAAAGAGCCACCTCATCCCTTCTTTTCGGCAATGCCCCGCCGACGCCTTTGTAGTAAAGTGTCAGAAACTGCTGCAGGAGAGCCTTATGCCAGGCTTTGCCGGGGAAACGACCCACCGTGCCCTGAGGAGACCCTCCCTGCGAGAATACTAGGCTGCTTTCGCCTTGCATGCAATTTGCTCCTATGTGATACGGAAAACGGTAAGCGTCGCAGTAGAAGGCGGTCTTCTCTGTACGCCCTCTGTCTCAGAGGCCACCTGTGGGTGGGCTTCGAATAGGCCTTAGCACTAGCCACACGGGAAGTTGCAGAACCAGACGCTTTGAACTAGCCGCAGTGGAGGCAAGTCAGCTTTGGATTCAGCTTATGTGCGTGAAAGAATCCAGTGCAGGATTTCCCATTCAAGGAGTCACCGAAGTCGTTGCAGTGGATGCTGAAACCGAGCTTGCAATGTGCTCTCCGTGTCTGCCCTGTGTGCCTGCTCTCTAAAGCGCCTGAGTGAAGTCTGCTGGGTAGAGCTCTCTTCTGCTGAGTGGCGGACGCTCGCTTGTGTGGCCACTAACGTGAGGCCTTGCTGAGGAAGCCTGGCTGTTCAGGAAAACTAGTCTAAGGGAAGATGCTGTGGGGACTCCTTCAGCTGATCATCCTTTCATCAGAACAGAGCTCTTCTCTGGGCCAGAAATCTTATCAGCCTGAACGAACCATGTGCAGCCCGGCTCTCTCTTTGTGATCTGCAGGGAGAAACCATCCTTTGCCATGGTCCTAAAGCTAAATGCTCAAGGGCAGTCCTGAGGCTTCCGCATTCAAGCACGCCGAAGAAAGCCTTTCGTGCTTGGCTCTTTTCTCCGCAGGCTTGGAATCATCCGGGAGGTCCTTGTTTCCTGGGGCTGCTGGAAGAGGACGCACAGAACCGGAGTGTCCTGGTGAGTAAACGCAATGCCCTGAAGATGCCTCTGCAGTGACGTGTCAGAAACTGCTGCAGAAGAGCCTTACGCCAAACTCTGCTGGGGAGACCATCCACCGTGCGCCGAGGAGACCCTCCCTGAGAGAATACTGCGCTGATTTCCCCTGGCATGCAACTTGCTCCTGTGTGACACAGAAAACTTAGTAAACATTGCAGTAGAAGGCTACACACACCCGACCGATCTCTTTTGTGTCTTTTGGGTTGGTTGTGTGTGTAGTGTGCTGTATGTGTTGTTGGTATGTGGCAGTGAGCGATTTGTGGTGTTTTTCTGTGATTCGGTGTGTATTCTCTGTTGTGGTACGCTGTGTGTGCTGTGTCCCTGTGTGCTTTGCGTTGTGTTGTCATGTCTATGATCTGTGGGTCTCGCTTGTTTTCTGTGGGTTGTGTTGTTGTCCGTGTTGTGTGTATTTTGTGTGTAACATGTGTGGTGTATGATCCTTACGGCTCGCTGAGCACACTGCTCTGCGTATTTTTCACTGTGTGGTGTGTTACGTGTGATGTCGGCACTTGTGAGTTGTGCTGTGTGTGTTGTGTGGTTCTTTGCGCAGTGTGTATTCTGCCTTTTTTTGGCGAGTTATCTGTTGGCGGTTGTGTATGTTGTGTGTTTGGTGTGTTGCCTCCGGTCGAAATGTGTCTGGCCTTCCTGTTGTCTGTTGTGTTGTTGTGTACTGTGTTCTGGGTTGTGTGCGTGCTGTCCATCTGCTTTCTGTGCGTTACGTACTGGGTAGATGTTGGGTGGGCTGTGTAATTTGAGCGTTGGGTTGTGCTGTGGATTTGGCCTGGGTCGGACGTGCCGTGTGCATGTGTTTGTTGTGTGTGTGTTTGTGGGTTGCGGTTCGTGCTGTCTGCGTGTGGGTCTGTGTGCGCGCTGTATTGTATGCTTGCGCTTGTGTGTGCTGTGTGTGGTGCGTTATATGTGTGTTGCATGTGTTTTCGTCAGTGGGGTGTGGACTTGTATGTGCCGTGTCAGTTTTGTGAGTGTGATTGTGATCGGTGTGTTGTTGTGTTAGAGAGGCTGTGTGTGTGTTTGGCTGTTCGAGTTGTGCACATGGTGTGAGACGTGTTGACTGTGTGTGGTTGTGCTTGTTTAGTACGTCTCCTGGTGTGCGCAGTGCGTGGTCTGTGCAATGTTTTCCGTGTGCATTGTGAGCAGTTATGTGCCCTCAAGGGTGTGGTGTGTATATAGTGACTGTTGTGTGGCGCGTTTCTGTGTTGTGTGTGTGTTCTGCGTTGTGCTCCTGTGTGAGGACGTATGTGCGGTGTGCCTGTGCGTGGTTGTGTGTGTAGCGTGCAGTGTGTGAAATGTGCGCTATTTGTCTTCTTTGTTGGTTATGTGTGTTTTGCCTATGGGTTTGTGAGTGCTGTGTGTGTGTTCTGCGTGTGTGATGGTGATTTGTGTGTGCGGTCGTGTTTGAGTGGTTGAGGTTATGTTTGGCTGCCTGTGTTATGCGCATGATGTGAGATGTGTTGACTGTGTGGGGTTGTGCTTGTTTAGTATGTCTCATGGTGGGTGCAGTATGTCGTCTGGGCAATGAATTCCATGCGTATCGTGAGCAGTTGTGTGCCTTGATGGGTTTGGTGCGTGTCTTGTGACTGTTGCGTCGCATGTTTCTGTGTTGTGTGTGTGTTCCGTTTGGCGCTCTTGGGTGAGGATATCTGGGTGGTGTGTCTCTCTATGTGGTTGTGTGTGTAGGGTGCAGTGTGTGACATGTGCGCTGTCTCCTTTGCTGGTTATGTGTTTGGCCTTTGCATGTGTGAGGGCTGTGTGTGTTTTGTGTTTGTGATTGTGGTTTAGGTGTGGTTGTGTTTGAGTGGTTGTGTGTGTGTGTTACGTGTGTGACGTGAGATTGGTTGTCTGTGTGGCTGTGCTTGTTTTGTGTGCCTCATTGTGTGTGCTCTGTGAGATGTGGTTCAACGTGTGTTGTGAGCAATTACGTGCTTTGATGTGTCCGGTGTGTGTCTTGTGACTTGCGTTGATACATTCTGGGTTCTGTGTGTGTGCGCTGTGCGTAGTGCAGCCCGTGCATGGATATGAGTGTGGGGTGTCTGTGTGTGGTTGCGTGTGTGGTGTGTAGCGTGTGACATGTGCGCTATGGGGGTTTCTGTTGGTGGTGTGTTTTGCGTGTGGTTTTGTGTGTGGTGTGCCTGTTTTGCATGTGTGATTGGGTTTTGTGTTTGGCCGTGTTTGAGGGGTTGTGTGCGGGTTTGGTTGAGACGTGCTGTCCGTGCGTGCTTGTGCTTGTTAGTGTGCCTCATTGTGTGTGTGGTGTGTACTCACTGACCTGTGATTTGTGTGAATTGTGTGCTTTTTATGTCCTGTGACGCTTGTGGTGTATGTTGTTTCCTATGTTGTGCTGTGTGCGTGTGGAGAGGTTCCGTGTGTTCTCTATGTATGTTGTTTGTGGGCGTTTTCTTGTGTGTGTTGTGGTTGTTCCTTGAGTGCGTGCTGTGTGCGGCTTCGTGTGCGGCGTGCGGTGGTTGCGTTGCTCTGTGTGTGTCGCATTGTTAATGCAGGGGTGTTGCGTGTGTTATGAGTTGTGATATTAATTTCTGTGTGTGTTGTGTGATGTGTTGTTCTGTGATTTGCGTTTGTGTCGTGTGGTCTGTGTGTTTTGCAAGTTGAGTGAGATAGCGTGTGTTATGACTGATCCCTCTGTGCACAAGTTGTGTGTTTGGCATTGTGCATCCTGCGAGGCTCTGTGTGCTGTATGTTTTATGTGTGTTTGGGGCGATGTGTGTAGCGTGTGAAATGTGTGTTGCATGAGCTCGGTGTTCTTTTTGTCGTGGTTTGTGGGTGTTTTGCATGTGGGTTTGTATGTGTGGTGTGTGTGGTGTGTGTTACATGTGTGACGGTGATTTGTGTGTGGTCGTGTTTGACAGGTTGTGTGTGTGGTTGGCTCTTTGAGTAATGAGTGTATTTTTGCGATGTGCGTACCGCGTGCGGTCAAGCTGGGTCAGGTGTGCCTCGCTTGGTGTGTTGTGTTCCCTCTGAGAA
>NW_026644965.1:0-47515 GCF_030020395.1 Manis pentadactyla | reverse complement strand
ACATAGTCCCTTTCCCCTTTCAGTAGCTCAGCAGAGCTAGTTCAGCAGGAACCAACCAGCTCAATGGAAAAACAGCCTCCACCTTTCTAATGAGATCGCTTCTTTCATCATTGGAGTTTCCACTGTTAGTCGTGTAGATGTTCCTGCCTTGCCATCGTATAAACGTGATACATTCCAGGCAGGCTCCCTCCCTACAGGGCCCCTAGCCAATGGGCACCTGGGCCAGCTAAGTCTGGCCCAATCCCCTGTTACCATTCTCTTTGTAAGTTTCCCCAAGAAACAATAAAACCATACTTTATATTTGCACATTTGGTACTTCTGTCCTCTTTACATAATAGGAGGTCAAGGAACATTGTGCCCAGGAATGTCTATGGGTTGTTGGCATGGCAAATATTATGGTAGAGAAGAGCTAGAGTCTAGAGCCAAAGTCCCCAACCACCCGTGGGCATCATTCATTACTACACCCGCTCAGAGAGTCTCACGTCTATCTGGCTCAACCCCTGCATCAGACAGTGTATTGATTATCTGGTGCTGTGCAACAGATCACAGCAAAATAGTGGCTTAAAATAGCAATAAACATTTATTCCTCACAATTTCTGTGAGCCAAGAATTCAGGAGTAGTTTGGGCAGTTCTGGCTCTGGGTCTTTCATGAGGGTCTCAAGATCTCTGCCAGGGCTGCAGATCTGAAGGCTTCACAGGCTGGAGGTCCACTTTCAAGGTGTGCTGCTCACTTACATGGCTCCCACGGTGGTGCCGGATGCTGGAGGGCACCTCAGTCCTCCTCATATGGGCCTGTCCCCATGCTCCATGATTGAATGTCCCCACAGCGTGATGGCTGGCCTCCTCCAGAGTGAGCAATCCAGAGAGGGAGACAGATGGAAATTACACTTTTTATGACCTAGCCTCAGAAAGCATATAGCATCACTTCTGTCACATAACATGAATGGTTAAAAGTCAGTCACTAAATCCAGCTCACATTGAAACCTTTTGAAGAAAAAAGACTCAAAGAATTTGCAGACATTTTACAGTTACCATAGACAGGAAAACAGAAATCACTGTAGATATTTCAAACAAACAAACAGAAAGCTTGTATACAAACAATTGGTTCTTTTCATTGGAGGGGCTAGTGGTGAAAGCTGAGGGTGGGGGCACTGCACCCCACTAGCTTTCAGTTTACTTTGCTGTAGCTGCTTTCCACAGACTCACAGTTGCTGTTGCCACTCAGAACCCAGGAAACTTCTGGAAACTACTGCTGAGGTCATTGCTGCCTGGTGACTGGTGGGGTGCATGGAGGCCAACATGCAGCCTGTACATCTGCCGCCCCAGAGGAGGAAAGAACGGCTTCCACCTCCTTTCTACCCTCCGGATTTCACACAAGTACATTTTATTGGTGGAACTCTGCTGTCAAGGGCATCTGTGAAATGTTCCTGGGCTTCCAACACCTGCAGAGAAGGGGGTAGAGATTGGTGTCAAGAGCCAACCAGTGCCACTCAGCATCCTCCATATTACAGACACAGTGAGAAGACCCCGCCTGTACTGGCAGGGATCCTAGCATCCTACATTTTTTTTTCCAGTTTCAAAGGAATTTAATATTATTTACACAGTTCAGTAACAGATTATACATTCCCATTTCTTAGAAACTGATCTCTGTAATAAAATAATTTTAAATTCAGTGTATGTCATTATTACTGCTAAGGAAATCATAGCCCTTGTCTGTCTTAAAACATTCTTTATTTGCTGTCATTATTGCTCTGTAGTCACTGCTTTGTTAATTCCTCAAATCATTTAGATGGTCCTGTCTTCCACTTAGGAGTCTCAATCAAAGTTCCATAGACCACAATTTCCTATGTAAGAGAAATTAAGAACATCTTCTGTTTTGTCCCTACTTTTGATTTTGTGATGGTTTCAAAAAAAGACTCCAACCACCAATTTGGTTAAATTGCTTAAAAGACAATATATAATAAAAATCACCCAATCTATGCTTAGAGGCATAACCTGAGTTATAAGTGCAATTACTCCAAATAAATAGTTCTTCTAGGTACCTAGTTAGGCTTTAGTATCTAAACAATTTCCCCAAATAAATAAGAAGGCAGCCCTATACCTTTGTTGCTCTAGGGTAGCACTTAAGGGCCTGGCGACTCATTTTTCTTTTAAAGCTATTAACTACTTATCAAGCACTTATTAAGCTTTGTAAGCATATTGAGAACTCTAGTCCCAAGAGTGGTGTTCTCTACTCTCCAAAAATATCTCTTGGGAGATAACACAATTAAGTCCTCACAATAGTGATTTTATTAAATTAGTTGCTTTATAAAACATTGACGATGTCATAATTGTTAACATAACAATTTGCCAAACTGTAACTGGTGCAGTTTGCTGAGCATGTTTTATAAAGGGAAGTAAATGCCAAAACCCTGTTAAAGTTATTCCATTGTAGCCTAGGAGAACAAAGGAGATTTGTTTCTCAGACACTTAAAAGAGGCAAATAAAACAGGTAGTATCCCCTCCCCAACCTGAAGTACTCCATCAGTAGAACAGTCTGATAAATATAACTAGACAGTCTATGCTGCATTCAAGAGATTCCACAACTTGTAATGCAATAATGGAGAGGTTTACCTTCTTCAGATTCAAAGTTGGAGGGTTTGGTCATTTGATTTTAAGTATCAAACTAGTGCTTTTCAGCCACGGTATCTTCACTCTGAGCAGTCTTCTTCACAATGTATTTCTAATATCCTCATGCTCAATTTTAAGACAAAGCAATTTTAATACTAGGTGCACACCACATTCCCTTGTTGCAAACTGCTTTTCTTGACAAGTTATGAAGTAGTTCAAGGAGGTATGGATAAGGCTGTATTACTGAATGGTGCTGGTAAATACTACACAGATTTTTCGTCGTTTTGCAACTTTAGTTTCCAATTTAGTGACTGTTCTTGTGGAATCAACAACAATGACAACATTATTAGGTTTCTTTTTTTAACTATGATTTAGTAGCAACTGAGGTTCCCAATTTTAACCCCTTGGCAGCAAGATCCAAGTTCCCTTGTTCACACATTAGCACCTAAGTGTCAAGGGGTTAAATAACCAGCATAAAAGATACTGCACTTCTGATTGTAGCATTTGGCAGAACTGAAAGGAAAGGAAGTTGTGCTACATGTTGAAGGGATTGTGGGCAACAGAAAGAAGACACCAGGAGAAGATAAAATGTCACATGAAGTCTTCATAGTCTTGTACATACCCTCCATCATAACCACCATAATCTGCCAGATCGTCCTTCATGGTGGCCTTTAATCCCCCTCCAGGAACCGCACCTTTCTTCTTCATTTTGGCTTTGCTTTGCTTTTCTTGCTTCTGTTTTTCACTGCAAAGTACAGTCAATGAATTGGTAATCTTTTTCAAGTCATCACTTTCCAATGAAATACATACATCTCGAACTAAGGCTTCCAAAAAACTGGCATAATATAATGACTTTTCATATTGTGTAATTTTGTCTTTTAGTAACTTTCCAAATTCTGTGAAGTCATCTCTTGAAGATGGGTTCATAGCATCTATTCCACAAACTGTGTTATTAACACCAAAAGTTTCTATGGCTAATTCAAGGTCTGACTCTTCCTGTAATTTCTTTAGCCGCAGTTTATCTGCTAATTGTTCTTCTGGTGTTAGCACTTAGGTTCTTCATGTTCTTCTAACCTCTTTTTATTATCTTCTTGCCTTTTCTTCTGCTGCCGTTCTTTCTCTTTTATCTTCTCTGCTATTTTTTTCTTTTCTGAAACTTTTACTTCTGATTTTACTGCTACTTCCTCTTTTTTTTCGTCATCATCGTCATCCCAGTTATCCTTGACGCCCTCGTCCTCGTCCTCACCTTCCCAGCGGTCCCCACCAGCAGGACCGCCGCCGCCCCCCACCTTCCGCACCGGGTCTTCCACGGAGAACGTGTCCGCGTCCCAGGAGTCGGAGTCCCCCGCTGCCGCCGCCGCCATCTCGGGCCAGGTGTGCGCGTGGGTGCGCGGAACGAGCGCGGAGCTGGCGCGGCGGAGGTGAATCACTGGCTTTGCTCTGGATGGCCGGCACGGGGCCGCATCCTACATTTTTGTAGGTGTTCAAGTCTTTGTAAAAGAGCTAGCTGAGTCAGAAACCTGGAAAGGTGTCCTAGCTGGAAAGCAGACTGGGTGCTGGATGCTGGTGACATGCACTCATCCCCAGAGGTGACTGGAGAAACACTTGGAACTTGAGAAAAATAAAACTTTTTCAGGATGTGGGGGTAGGAGCCAAGATGGTGGCGAGAGTAGGGCAGCAGAAATCTCCTCCCAAAACCATATATATTTTTGAAAACACAGCAAATATAACTATTCCTAAAAGAGAGACCAGTGGATACAGTACAAGAGCCTGGTACATGTACATCTGTGAGAACTCAGCATCTCACGAAGGGGGTAAGATTCAAGCCGTGGCCGGGTGGGACTGAATGCTCTCCCCACCCCAGCTCCCCAGCGGGAGGAAATGAGTCTGAGCTGGGAGGGAGTGGAAGCCCAGGACTGCTAAACAACCAACTCTGGTAATCTGCACTGAGACCGCAGACACAGTGCACGGTGTGCTGGATATTAGAGAAATGGCAAAGCAAAATCTGAGAGGGGTCCCCACAACCAGCTCCTCTGGGACAAAAGAAATGCGAGTACTTTCTGAAAGTCTTAAAGGGCCAGGGACCTCACAGCTGAAAGGAGTCATCCCAGCACACTCAGCGCGGCAGCTGGGAGTCCTGGGGAACTCCAGGTGCCATAACCCGCTGGGCAGCAGAGCAGCTCTGAAGCCCCTCATGACAATAACCAACCTGCCAGTAGTTCCAACAGCCGGTGTGGCCCCCAACAAGGGCTTCCCAGTAGCCCAGGAGTGACTGCACGTACCCGCAGCGGCGGCAGAGCAGCCACGCCCCCAGCAGTTGCCCAGAATCTCCTCCCAGCTTACAGCCGCCTGCGCCAGACCCAAAGACCGCAGTCAGCGTGCAGCTGCCCAGTGCAGGCAGAGGGGCGCCACTCTCACAGGCAAGAACCCCCAGCATGCCCGTGACTTCCCGGTGGGCTCTGTGCTAACCTGATGGCAACCATGCCCATGGCAGCTTAGGGGATTTGTCCAGAGTCTGCTCCAGGAGTGCCAGTAACTGACACAGGCAGCAGAGAAGGGCAAGGTGAACAGAAAACAGGAAAGGACTTTGTTCTCCAAGCTGACACGCACGCTGCCTGCGTATAGCTACCTCTATCACCATGAAGAGGCAGAAGAATTTGGTCCAGTCCAGAATTACCCAGACAACCCCTGAGAGAGGGCCTGGGGAGATAGATTTAACCAATCTTCCTGAAAAAGAATTCAAAATAAAGGTCATAAACATGCTGATCGACTTGCAGAGTAATACACAAGAGCTAAAGGAGCAAGTAGGGAGGGAGAATACAGAAATAAAACAATCTCTGGAAGGACTTAAGAGCAGACTTCAAGAGGTTCAAGAGGCCATTAATGGAATAGAAATCAGAGAACAGGACCACAGAGAAGCTGAGGAATACAGAGATAAAAGGATCTCCAGGAATGAAAGAATATTAAGAGAACTGTGTGAACAATCCAAATGGAAGAATAGTTGCATTATAGGAAAACCAGAAAAAGAAGAGAGAGTAAAAGGGATAGAAAGTGTATTTGAAGAAATAATTGCTGAAAACTTCCCCAAACTGGGGAAGGAAATAGTCTCTCAGACCATGGAGGGGCACAGAACTGCCAACAGAAGGGGCCCAACGAGGACAAAACCAAGACATATAATAATTAAAATGGCAAAGATCACAGACAAGGACAGACTATTAAAGGCAGCCAGAGAGAGAAAAAAGATCACCTACAAAGGAAAAGCCAACAGGCTATCATCACACTTCTCAACAGAAACCTTACAGGCCAGAAGAGAATGGCATGATATATTTAATGCAAAGAAACAGAAGGGCCTTGAACCAAGAGTACTGTATCCAGTACAATTATCATTTAAATATGAAGGAGGGATCAAACAATTCCCAGACAAACAAAAGTTGAGGGAATTTGCCTCCCAAACCACCTGTACAGGATATTTTAAAGGGACTGTTCTAGATGGAAGCACTCCTAAGGCTAAATAGATGTCATCAGAGAAAGCAAAATCACACCAAAGAAAGCAGATCAACCAAACACTAACTAAAGGCAAAAAAAAAAATCAACTACCCACAAAAGCAGTCACAGGAAACACAAAACAGTACAGAATAAAACACCTAACATATAAAGAATGGAGGAGGAAGAGTAAGAAGAGAGAGAAAATAAGAATCATCAGACTGTGTTTATAATAGCTTAATAAGAGAGTTAAGTTAGATGGTTAAATAGTAAAGAAGCTACCCTTAAAACATTTGGTAACCATGAATCTAAAGCCTGCAATGGCAATAAGTACATATCTCTCAATAATCACCCTAAATGTAAATGGACTGAATGCACCAATCAAAAGACACAGAGTAATAGAATGGATAAAAAAGCAAGACCCATCTATATGCTGCTTACAAGAGACTCACCTCAAACCCAAAGACATACACAAACTTAAAGTCAAGGGATGGAAAAAGATATTTCATGCAAAGAATAGGGAGAAAAAAGCAGGTGTTGCAGTACTTGTATCAGATGAAATAGACTTCAAAACAAAGAAAGTCACAAGAGATAAAGAAGAACATTACATGATGATGAAGGGGTCAGTCCAACAAGACGATATAACCATTAGAAATATATATGTACCCAATACAGGAGCACCAACATATGTGAAACAAATACTAACAGAATTAAAGAAGGAAATAGAATGCAATGCATTCATTCTGGGAGACTTCAACACACCATTCACTCCAAAGGACAGATCCACCAGACAGAAAATAAGTAAGGACACAGAGGCACTGAACAACACACTAGGACAGATAGACTTAAAGACATCTACAGAACTCTACACCCAAAAGCAGCAGGATATACATTCTTTTCAAGTGCACATGGAACATTTTCCAGAATAGACCACATACTAGGCCACAAAAAGAGCCTCAGTAAATTCAAAAAGATTGAAATAATACCAACCAACTTCTCAGACCACAAAGGCATAAAACTAGAAATAAATTGTACAAAGAAAAGAAAAAGACTCACAAATACATGGAGGCTTAACAACATGCTCCTAAATAATCAAAGGATCAATGACCAAATTAAAATAGAGCTCAAGTAATATACCGAGACAAATGACAATGACAGCATAAAGCCCCTATTTCTGTGGGATGCAGCAAAGGCAGTTTTAAGAGGAAAGTATATAGCAATCCAGGCCTATTCAAAGAAGGGAGAACAGTCCCAAATGAATACCTAAGTCACAATTACTGAAACTGGAGAAAGAAGAACAAATGAGGCCTAAAGTCAGCAGGAGGGACATAAAAACATCATAGAAGAAATAAATAAAATGGAGAAGAATAAAACAATAGAAAAAATCAATGAAACCAAGAGCTGGTTCTTTGGAAAATAAAGAAAATAGGTAACCTCCTAACCAGACTTACTAAGAGAAAAAGATAGTCAACACAAATCCACAGAATCAGAAATGAGAAAGGAAAAACCATGACAGACCCCACAGAAATCCAAATAATTATTAGAGAATACTATGAAAATCTACATGCTAACAAGCTGGAAAACCTAGAAGAAATGGACAACTTCCTAGAAAAACACAACCTTCCAAGACTGACTAAGGAAGAAACAGAAAATCTAAACACACCAATTACCAGGAACTAAATTGAAAAGGTTTTCAAAACACTACCCAAGAACAAAACCCCGGGCCAGATGGATTAACCACTGAAATTTATCAGACATACAGCGAAGACATAATACCCATTCTCCTTAAAGTTTTTCAAAACATAGAAGAGGAGGGAGAACTTCCAAACTCATTCTATGAAGCCAGCATCACTCTACTACCAAAACCAGGCAAAGACCCCACCAAAAAAGCAAATTACAGACCAATATCCCTCATGAACATTGATGCAAAAATACTCAACAAAATATTAGCAAACCAAATTCAAAAATACATCAAGAGGATCACACACCATGATCAAGTGGGATTCATCTCAGGGATGCAAGGATGGTACAACATTGAAAATCCGTGAACTTCATCCACCACATAAACAAAAAGAAGGACAAAAACCACATGATCATCTCCATAGATGCTGAAAAAGCATTTGACAAAATTCAACATCCATTCATGATAAAAAGTCTCAGCAAAATGGGTATACAGGGCAAGTACCTCAACATCATAAAGGCCATATATGATAAACCCACAGCCAATATCATACTTAACAGCAAGAAGCTGAAAGCTTTTCCTCTGAGATTGGGATCAAGACAGGGATGCCCACTCTCCCCACTGTCATTTGACATAGTACTGGAGGTCCTAGCCATGATGGCAATCAGACAAAACATAGAAATATAAGGCATCCAGATTGGTAAAGAAGAAGTCAAACTGTCACTATTTGCAAATGACTTGATATTGTACGTGAAAAACCCTAAAGACTCCACTCCCAAACTACTAGAACTAACATCTGAATTCAGCAAACTTGCAGGATACAAAATTACTACACAGAAATCTGTTGCTTTTCTGTACACTATCGATGAACTACCAGAAAGAGAAATCAGGAAAACAATTCCACTCACAATTGTATCAAAAAGAATAAACTACCCAGGAATAATCCTAACCAAGGAAGTGAAATACCTATACCCTGAAAACTACAAGACACCCTTAGGAGAAATTAAAGAGGACACTAACAAATGGGAACTCATCCCATGCTCTTGGCTAGGTAGAATTAATAATGTCAAAATGGCCTTCCTGCCTAAAGCAATCTACAGATTCAATGCAATCCCTGTTGAAATACCAACAGCATTCTTCAAGGAACTGGAACAAATAGTTTAAAATTCGTATGGAAGCACAAAAGACCCCAAATAGCCAAAGCAATCCTGAGAAGGAAGAATAAAGTGTGGGGGGGATCTTGCTTCCGAAGTTCAAGCTCTACTACAGAGCCATGGAAATCAAGACAATTTGGTACTGGCACAAGAACAGACCCACAGACCTGTGGAACAGAATAGACAGCCCAGACATTAACCCAAACATGTATGTTCAATTAATATATGATAAATGAGCCATGGATGTACAAAGGGGAAATGACAGCCTCTTCAACAGCTGGTGTTGGCAAAACTGGACAGCTACATGTAAGAGAATGAAACTGGACCATTGTCTAACCCCACACACAAAAGTAAATAAGAAATGGATCAAAGACCTGAATGTAAGATATGAAACCATAAAACTTAGAAAAAAACATAGGCAAAAGTCTCTTGGACATAAACATGAGTAACTTCTTCATGAACATATCTCGCTGGGCAAGGGAAACAAAAGCAAAAATGAACAAGTGGGACTATATCAAGCTGAAAAGGCTCTCTACAGCAAAGGACACCATCAATAGAACAGAAAGGCATCCTATAGTTTGGGAGAATATATTCATAAGTGAGAGATCCGATAAAGGATTGACATCTAAAATATATAAAGATCTCATGCACCTCAACAAACAAAAAGCAAATAATCCAATTAAAAAATGGGCAGAGGATCTGAACAGATACTTCTCCAAGAAAGAAATTAAGATGGGCAAAAAAAACATGCAAAGAGGTTTCACACCACTAATCTTCACGGAAATTCAGATTAAAACCACAATGAGATATCACCTCACACCAGTTAGGATGGCTACCATCCAAAAGACAACACCAAATGTTGGCCAGGTTGTGGAGCAAGGGAACCCTCCTACACTGCTGGTGGGAATGTAAATTAGTTCAACCACTGTGGAAAGCAGTATGGAGGTTCCTCAAAAATCTCAAAATAGAAATTCATTTGACCCAGGAATTCCACTCCTAGGAATTTACCCTAAGAATGCAGCAGCCCAGTTTGAAAAAGACATATGCACCCCGATGTTTATTGCAGCACTATTTACAATAGCCAAGAAATGGAAGCAATCTAAGTGTCCATCAGTAGATGAATGGATAAAGAAGATGTGGTACATATACACAATGGAATATTATTCATCCATAAGAAGAAAACAAATGCTGGCATTTGCAACAACATGGATGGAGCTAGAGGGTATTATGCTCAGTGAAATAAGCCAGGCGGAGAAAGACAAGTATCAAATGATTTCACTCATCTGTGGAGTGTAAGAACAAAGAAAAAAACTGGAGGAACAAAACAGCAACTGACTCACAGAACCCAAAGATGTACTAACAGTTACCAAAGGGAAAGGGACTAGGGAGGATGGGTGGGTAGGGAAGGAAAAGGGGAAAAGGGCTTTACTATTAGCAGACATAATGTAGGGATGGGCACCAGGAGGGCTGTTCAACGCAGAGAAGACAAGTAGTGATTCTATAGCATCTTATTATGCTGATGGACAGTGACTGCAATGGGGTATGTGGGGGGTGCTTGATGATGAGGGGAGTCTAGTAAATGTAATGTTGCTCATGTAATTACAGATTAATGATACCAAAAAAACCAAAAAACCAAAACAAACAGTATGCAGCTGCCATAAGGATATGCAATAGGACAATGGAATACAATGGAAAGTCCAGAAGTAAACTCTACATCTATCACCAACTGACTTTCAGGTGCCAGACCCTTTAATGGGTAGAGAATGGTTTCTTTAACAAATGATGCTGGGACAACTGGACATCTACATGCAAAAGAATGAAATTACACCCCTACCTCATACCATATGGAAAAATTAACTCCAAGTGGATCAACAACCTAAATATAGCAGCTAAAAACATAAAACTCTTAGAAGAAAACAGGACAAATCTTAATGATCTTGGATTTGGCAATGGATTCTTAGAAATAATACAAGAAGCATAAGAAACTAAAGAAAAAAACAGATAAATTCAACTTCATCAAAACTTTTGTACATTACCAAGATAGCGAAAAGACAACCTATAATGGGAGAAGACATCTGCAAATCATGTATCTGATGGATATCTACTATCCATAATATACAGAGAACTCTTGCAACTAAACAACAAAAAGACAACCCAATTAAAAATTGGGCAAAGGACTGGAACAGACATTTATCCAAAGAAATTATATCATTTCATCCACTAGGATGGCAACAACCAAATGCATGGAAAATGGCAAGTATTGCCAAGGATATGTAGAAATTGGACCTCTTATACATTGTTGATTGAAATATAAAATGGGTCAGCTGCTTGAAAACAGTTTGGTGGTTCCTCAAAAAGTTAAACATAGAATTACCATATGACCCAGGAATTCCACTCCTAGGCATATATCTCAATGAACTGGAAATAGATGTTCAAACAAATATTTGGACATGAGTGTTCAAAGCAGCACTAGTCTCAATAGCCAAAAAGTAAAAACACTCAAACATCTATCAATGGATGAATAGTGTGAAATATCCATACAATGGAATATATTTTGCATAAAAAAGAATGAAGTACTGACACATGCTACAACACAGATGGACATTGAAAATATTATAAAAATGAAGATAGACACAAAATCACAACTATTGTATGATTCCATTATGTGAAAGATTCCAAATGGATAACTCCATAAAGACAGAAAGACAGAAAGTAAAAAAAAAAAAGGAAAGAAAAGGGAGATTATTCTCTGATAGGATAAAACTAACTGTAAATCAACGATTAAAGCATGCTTTAAATATCCTTAATTTTGATCATTTAAAGGGTGTCAGATGATCAGCTATGGAAGTACATTTTTCTGATAATAGTCCTTCCTCTTAAAAAAAAAGAAAAGCAGTTCCTGTGTGGTGAGCTCCAGTAACTTCTTCACAATGATATAAAGGGCATATCAAAGTGTGAGCAAAGGGTTTGTTTGTGTTTATACAGAAGATCAAAGCCTAACTTGGCTACCGAGGAAATGAATTAAGATACAATATGAAGAAGAACTTCCAACCACAACATTCTCTGGAAGAGTCATTCCAGAAGATGAACATCAAAAAACTTCAACAAAGATCCTGGCGCTGTTGCAGTTGTAGCTGCATTCATCCCACCAGTTCCTGGACTTCCATTGGAATGAAGAAGGAGATATCTAAGTTGGCCTGTGCATACAGTAAAACAACAAATTTGACTGGATCTATACTGTTGGAACTCAACCAAGAATTAGGAGAAATGCAAGTTGCAGCGCTCCAAAATCTTGTGACTACAGACTATCTACTGTTAAAAGAACATATGGGAGGGGCGGAAGATGGCGGCGTGAGTAGAGCAGCGGAAATCTCCTCCCAAAACAACATATATCTATGAAAATATAACAAAGACAACCCTTCCTAGAATAAAGACCAGAGGACACAGGAAAATATCCAGACCACATCCGCACCTGAGAGAACCCAGCGCCTCGCGAAGGGGGTAAGATACAAGCCCCGGCCCCGCGGGAGCCGAGCGCCCCTCCCCCCAGCTCCCGGCGGGAGAAGAGCAGGCAGAGCGGGAGGGAGATGGAGCCCAGGACTGCCGAACACCCAGCCCCAGCCATCCGGGCCAGAGTGCAGGGCCCTCGATACTAGGAAAACAGGGCAGCAAGAACAGTGAGCAGGCACAGGAGGCTGGGCGCTAGAGGACATAAGAAAAGCGCGTGACCATTTTTTTTTGCTTTTTTGCTGCTTTCTTTTGGCGAGCGCTTTTTGGAAGTCTTAAAGGGATAGGGACCCCAATACTAGGGAAACAGGGCAGAAAGACCGGTGAGCAGAGGCCTGAGGCTGGCACCGGAGAATAAAGAAAAACGAACGACCACCTTTTTTTTTTTTTTTTTTAAATTAAAAATTTTTTTTTTTTTAATTAAAAAATTTTTTTTTCTTTTTTTTTTTTGGTGGGCGTTGTTTTGTTTTGGCGGGTGGTTTTTGGAAGTCTTAAAGGGGCAGGGCGGGTCACTTAATCCAGAGGTAGGGAATCCGGGATCTCTGGGCACCCTAACCCCTGGGCTGCAGGGAGCAGGGAGGCCCCTTACGGAGATAAATAGCCTCCCAGCAGCTCCTGCTCCAACGCGACTCCACCATTTTGGAGTAGTTGCCCGAGCCAGGCCACACCCACAGCAACAGTGGAGATTAACTCTATAGCAGCCGGACAGGAAGCAGAAACCCTGTCTGCGCGCAGCTGCGCAGCACAAGCCACTAGAGGTCGCTGTTCTCCCAGGAGAGGAGGGCCACAAACAAACAAGAAAGGAAGTCCTTCCAGCCGTCACTCGTCCCAGTTCTGCAGACTATTCCTATCACCATGAAAAGGCAAAGCTACAGGCAGACAAAGATCACAGAGACAACACCAGAGAAGGAGACAGACCTAACCAGTCTCCCTGAAAAAGAATTCAAAATAAGAATCATAAACATGCTGACAGAGATGCAGAGAAATACGCAAGAGAAATGGGATGAAGTCCGGAAGGAGATCACAGATGCCAGAAAGGAGATCGCAGAAATGAAACAAACTCTGGAAGGGTTTATAAGCAGAATGGATAGAATGCAAGAGGCCATTGATGGAATTGAAATCAGAGAACAGGAACGCATAGAAGCAGACATAGAGAGAGACAAAGGATCTCCAGGAATGAAACAATATTAAGAGAACTGTGTGACCAATCCAAAAGGAACAACATCTGTATTATAGGGGTCCCAGAAGAAGAAGAGAGAGGAAAAGAGATGGAAAGTATCTTAGAAGAAATAATTGCTGAAAACTTCCCCACACTGGGGGAGGAAGTAATCGAACAGACCATGGAAATACACAGAACCCCCAACAGAAAGGATCCAAGAAGGGCAACACCAAGACACATAATAATTAAAATGGCAAAGATCAAGGACAAGGAAAGAGTGTTAAAGGCAGCTAGAGAGAAAAAGGTCACCTATAAAGGGAAACCCATCAGGCTAACATCAGATTTCTCAACAGAAACCCTACAGGCCAGAAGAGAATGGCATGATATATTTAATACAATGAAACAGAAGGCCCTTGAACCAAGGATACTGTATCCAACACGACTATCATTCAAATATGACGGTGGGATTAAACAATTCCCAGACAAACAAAAGCTGAGGGAATTTGCTTTCCACAAACCACCTTTACAGAACATCTTACAGGGACTGCTCTAGATGGGAGCACTCCTAGAAAGAGCACAGCACAAAACACCCAACATATGAAGAATCGAGGAGGAGGAACAAGCAGGGAGAGAAGAAAAGAATCTCCAGACAGTGTATATAACAGCTCAATAAGCGAGCTAAGTTAGGCAGTAAGATACTAAAGAGGCTAACCTTGAACCTTTGGTAACCACGAATTTAAAGCCTGCGATGGCAATAAGTACATATCTTTCAATAGTCACCCTAAGTGTTAATGGGTTGAATGCACCAATCAAAAGACACAGAGTAACAGAATGGATAAAAAAGCAAGACCCATCTATATGCTGCTTACAAGAAACTCACCTCAAACCCAAAGACATGTACAGACTAAAAGTCAAGGGATGGAAAAACATATTTCAAGCAAACAACAGTGAGAAGAAAGCAGGGGTTGCAGTACTAATATCAGACAAAATAGACTTCAAAACAAAGAAAGTAACAAGAGATAAAGAAGGACACTACATAATGATAAAGGGCTCAGTCCAACAAGAGGATATAACCATTCTACATATATATGCACCCAACACAGGAGCACCAGCATATGTGAAACAAATACTAACAGAACTAAAGGGGGATATAGACTGCAATGCATTCATTGTAGGAGAATTCAACACACCACTCACCCCAAAGGATAGATCCACTGGACAGAAAAAAAGTAAGGACACGGAAGCACTGAACAACACAGTAGAGCAGATGGACCTAATAGACATCTATAGAACTCTACATCCAAAAGCAGCGGGATATACATTCTTCTCAAGTGCACATGGAACATTCTCCAGAATAAACCACATACTAGGCCACAAAAAGAGCCTCAGAAAATTCCAAAAGATTGAAATCCTACCAACCAACTTTTCAGACCACAAAGGCATAAAACTAGAAATAAACTGTACAAAGAAAGCAAAGAGGCTCACAAACACATGGAGGCTTAACAACACGCTCCTAAATAATCAATGGATCAATGACCAAATCAAAATGGAGATCCAGCAATATATGGAAACAAATGACAACAACAACACTGAGCCCCAACTTCTGTGGGACACAGCAAAAGCAGTCTTAAGAGGAAAGTATATAGCAATCCAAGCATATTTAAAAAAGGAAGAGCAATCCCAAATGAATGGTCTAATGTGACAATTATCGAAATTGGAAAAAGAAGAACAGATGAGGCCTAAGGTCAGCAGAAGGAGGGACATAATAAAGATCAGAGAAGAAATAAATAAAATTGAGAAGACTAAAACAATAGCAAAAATCAATGAAACCAAGAGCTGGTTCTTCGAGAAAATAAACAAAATAGATAAGCCTCTAGCCAGACTTATTAAGAAGAAAAGAGAGTCAACACAAATCAACAGTATCAGAAACGAGAAAGGAAAAATCACGACGGACCCCACGGAAATGCAAAGAATTATTGGAGAATACTATGAAAACCTATATGCTAACAAGCTGGGAAACCTAGGAGAAATGGACAACTTCCTAGAAAAATATAACCTTCCAAGATTGACCCAGGAAGAAACAGAAAATCTAAACAGACCAATTACCAGCAACGAAATTGAAGCGGTAATCAAAAAACTACCAAAGAACAAAACCCCCGGGCCAGATGGATTTACCTCGGAATTTTATCAGACATACAGGGAAGACATAATACCCATTCTCCTTAAAGTTTTCCAAAAAATAGAGGAGGAGGGGATACTCCCAAACTCATTCTATGAAGCTAACATCACCCTAATACCAAAACCAGACAAAGACCCCACCAAAAAAGAAAACTACAGACCAATATCCCTGATGAACGTAGATGCAAAAATACTCAACAAAATATTAGCAAACCGAATTCAAAAATACATCAAAAGGATCATACACCATGACCAAGTGGGATTCATCCCAGGGATGCAAGGATGGTACAACATTCGAAAGTCCATCAACATCATCCACCACATTAACAAAAAGAAAGACAAAAACCACATGATCATCTCCATAGATGCTGAAAAAGCATTTGACAAAGTTCAACATCCATTCATGATAAAAACTCTCAGCAAAATGGGAATAGAGGGCAAGTACCTCAACATAATAAAGGCCATCTATGATAAACCCACAGCCAACATTATATTGAACAGCGAGAAGCTGAAAGCATTTCCTCTGAGATCGGGAACTAGACAGGGATGCCCACTCTCTCCACTGTTATTTAACATAGTACTGGAGGTCCTAGCCACGGCAATCAGACAAAATAAAGAAATACAAGGAATCCAGATTGGTAAAGAAGAAGTCAAACTGTCACTATTTGCAGATGACATGACACTGTACATAAAAAACCCTAAAAACTCCACCCCAAAACTACTAGAACTGATATCGGAATACAGCAAAGTTGCAGGATACAAAATTAACACACAGAAATCTGTGGCTCTCCTATACACTAACAATTAACTAATAAAAAGAGAAACCAGGAAAACAATTTCATTCACAATAGCATCAAAAAGAATAAAATTCCTAGGAATAAACTTAACCAAGGAAGTGAAAGACCTATACCCTGAAAACTACAAGACACTCAAGAGAAATTAAAGAGGACACTAACAGATGGAAACTCATCCCATGCTCATGGCTAGGAAGAATTAATATCGTTAAAATGGCCATCCTGCCCAAAGCAATATACAGATTTGATGCAATCCCTATGAAACTACCAGCAACATTCTTCAATGAACTGGAACAAATAATTCAAAAATTCATATGGAAACACCAAAGACCCCGAATAGCCAAAGCAATCCTGAGAAAGAAGAATAAAGTAGGGGGGATCTCACTCCCCAACTTCAAGCTCTACTATAAAGCCATAGTAATCAAGACAATTTGGTACTGGCACAAGAGCAGAGCCACAGACCAATGGAACAGACTAGAGAATCCAGACATTAACCCAGACATATATGGTCAATTAATATTTGATAAAGGAGCCATGGACATACAATGGCGAAATGACAGTCTCTTCAACAGGTGGTGCTGGCAAAACTGGACAGCTACATGTAGGAGAATGAAACTGGACCATTGTCTAACCCCATATACAAAAGTAAACTCAAAATGGATCAAAGACCTGAATGTAAGCCATGAAACCATTAAACTCATGGAAGAAAACATAGGCAAAAACCTCTTAGACATAAACATGAGTGACCTCTTCTTGAACATATCTCCCCGGGCAAGGAAAACAACAGCAAAAATGAGTAAGTGGGACTATATTAAGCTGAAAAGCTTCTGTACAGCAAAAGACACCATCAATAGAACAAGAAGGATCCCTACAGTATGGGAGAATATATTTGAAAATGACACATCCGATAAAGGCTTGACGTCCACAATATATAAGGAGCTCACACGCCTCAACAAACAAAAAACAAATAACCCAATTAAAAAATGGGCAGAGGAACTGAACAGACAGTTCTCCAAAAAAGAAATACAGATGGCCAACAGACACATGAAAAGATGCTCCACATCGCTAATTATCAGAGAAATGCAAATTAAAACTACAATGAGGTATCACCTCACACCAGTAAGGATAGATGCCATCCAAAAGACAAACAACAACAAATGTTGGCGAGGCTGTGGAGAAAGGGGAACCCTCCTACACTGCTGGTGGGAATGTAAGTTAGTTCAACCATTGTGGAAAGCAGTATGGAGGTACATCAAAATGCTCAAAACAGACTTACCATTTGACCCAGGAATTCCACTCCTAGGAATTTACCCTAAGAACGCAGCAATCAAGTTTGAGAAAGACAGATGCACCCCTATGTTTATTGCAGCACTATTTACAATAGCCAAGAATTGGAAGCAACCTAAATGTCCATCGATAGATGAATGGATAAAGAAGATGTGGTACATATACACAATGGAATACTACTCAGCCATAAGAAAAGGGCAAATCCAATCATTTGCAGCAACATGGATGGAGCTGGAGGGTATTATGCTCAGTGAAACAAGCCAAGCGGAGAAAGAGAAATACCAAATGATTTCACTTATCTGTGGAATATAAGAACAAAGGAAAAACTGAAGGAACAAAACAGCAGCAGAATCACAGAACTCAAGAATGGACTAACAGGTACCAAAGGGAAAGGGACTGGGGAGGATGGGTGGGTAGGGAGGGATAAGGGGGGGAGAAGTAGGGGGGTATTAAGATTAACATGCATGGGTGGGTAGGAGAAAAGGGAGGGCTGTACAACACAGAGAATGCAAGTAGTGATTCAACAACATTTTGCTATGCTGATGGACAGTGACTGTAAAGGGGTTTATAGGGGAGACCTGGTATAGGGGAGAGCCTAGTAAACATAATATTCGTCATGTAAGTGTAGATCAGTGATACCAAAAACAAAGCAAAAAAAAAAAAAGGGCAGTTCCTGTGTGGTAACCTCCAACGAGTTCTACACAAGGGTATAAAGGGCATATAAAAGTGTAGGCAAAGGGTCTGTTTGTGTTTATGCAGAGGATCAAAGCCTAATTGGGCTACCCCGAAAATGAACTAAGATACGATATGAAAAAGAACTTCCAACATCTGCACTCTCTGGAAGACTCATGCCAGAAGATGATCATCAAAAAACCCCAACAAAGATCCACACACTGCTACAGCTGTAGATGCACTCATCCCACCAGTTCCTGGACTTGCCATGGGAATGAGGAAGGAGTCATCTAAGCTGGCCTGTGCATACAGTAAAACAACAAATGTGACTGGATCTATACTGTTGGAACTCAACCAAGAATTTGGAGAAGTGCCAATTGTAGCGCTCCAAAGTCTTACAACTACAGACTATTTACTGTTAAAAGAACATATGTCATGTGAACAGTCCCCAGGAATTGGTTGTTTTAATTTGTCTGATTTCTCTCAGACTGTTCAAGTTCAGTTAGACAATATCCACCATATCATAGATAAGTTTTCACAAATGCCTAAGGTACCTAACTGGCTTTCTTGGTTTCACTGCAAATGGCTGGTAATTACAGATATGCTTTGGTTATGTAACTATACTCCTATTATATTAATGTGTGTGTGCAATTTAAGTAGTAGCTTAAAACCTATATATGCTGAAGTTACTCTACAAGAAGATATGTCAAAGAAATAATCAATCTTCCCATGTTTTCTTCCATCTGCTACTTCTATAGCTTTTCTTCTTCCTTCCTAATTACAACCCTTGAATAGAATTCGTGCCTCATATCAAATTTACCGAGTATCATAATTCTTCCAAGTGGTAAAGATACCTCAAGACAAATGCTGGGCATAGAAGCCACAGGGCATAAATATGCAAAGAAGTAAAAAGCTAACCTTTTCAAACAATAAGGCTTCCCTCTCACTTACCAACTTCACATTTCCCTGTATGGCCCCGGAAGATGACTGGTTAGCCAGAGACGGGTAAGATTCCTCAAGGGAGGAATAACCTAAGACAGGCACAGTCGCAGGGGGGCCATCAGGTGAGAAATTGGGGATCAACAGAGGTGAGGCTTAGAACCTCACCCCCCCTGTTCTGAGAGAAATCTTCTGCATACGTGGATGTTTTATTGCCCTGGTCTAGCTTGGATTAACACATAGTCTACAGGCACACACCTGATCATCTACATTTGCTCTCTTACAACACTAAACTATGTTTTCTACCTTCATCTTGTATCTACCTACCACTTCAGCATTTTATTAAAAATCATAATAATAAAGAGAGAAATGTGGTATCCACATATAAATCAAGTATAAAAACCAAATGAGTATTCATATTTGAACTGACTGTTTAGAGTTCATAATGCATGAGCAAAACCGAAAGTTTCTGTGATGACTGCCCTTGCACTGTTCACTATGTAACTTATTCATTATGTAAGAATTTGTTCTACATGTAAGAACTTGTTTGTTATGCCTCAGAAGATTGGAGACTGACGAAAATTAGGCTTGGGGTGGATTAATGATTGTGCATTGAGCATTGACTCCCCTATACAGAATTTTATTGTCGTTAACAACCTTTTGATCAATAAATATGAGAGAAGCCCTCACAAAAAAAAAAAAAAAAAAAAAAAAAGGACAGACTTCCAATGGTAAAATAAATAAGTAACCAGGATGTAATGTATAGCATAAGGAATATAGTCCAGATATTGTAACAGCTTGGTAGGGTGATGGCTGGAACCTAGAGTTATGTATATAAATGTTCTACCACTGTGTTGTACACTTGAAACACTAATGTAATGTAATACTGTGTGTCAACTACCCTTCAATAAAAAATAATTATTTAAAAAAAAAAAAAAAACATATGGGATGTGAACAGTTCCCAGGAGTGTGTTGTTTTAATTTGTCTGATTTTTCTCAAACTATTCAAATTCAGTTAGACAATATCCACCATATCATAGATAAGTTTTCACAAATGCCTAGGGTGCCTAACTGGTTTTCTTGCTTTCACTGGAGAAGGCTGGTAATTGTAGGTCTGCTTTGGTTATGTAGCTGTATTCCTATTATGTTAATGTGTGTGTGCAATTTTATTAGTAGTTTTTAAAACCTATACATGCTTATGGTACTCTACAAGAAGATATGTCAAAGAAATAATCAATCTTCCCATGTTTTCTACCGTCTGCTACTTCTATAGCTTTTCTTCTTCCTTCCTAATTACAACCCTTCAGTAGAATTCGTGCCTCATAATGAAATTACCAAGTATCATAATTCTTCCAAGTGGTAAAGATACCTCAAGACAAATGCTGGGCATAAAAGCCACAGGGCATAAATCTGCAAAGAAGTAAAAAGCTAACCTTTTCAAACAATATTGCTTCTCTCTCACTTACCAACTTTACATTTCCCTGTATGGCCCCGGAAGATGACTGGTTAGCCAGAGACGGGTAAGATTCCTCAAGGGAGGAACAACCTAAGACAGGCACAGTCACAGGGGGGCCATCAGGTGAGAAATTGGGGATCAACAGAGGTGAGGCTTAGAACCCCACCCCCCCTGTTTTGAGAGAAATCTTCTACACCCGTGTATGTTTTGTTGCCCTTGTCTAGCTTGGATTAATACTTAGTCTATAGGCACACACCTGATCATCTATAATTGCCCTCTTACAGCACTAAACTATGTTTTCTACCTTTATCTTGCATCTACCTACCACTTCAGCATTTTATTAAAAATAATAATAATAACAACAACAATAATAATAAGGGAGAAATGTGGGATTCACTTATAAATCAAGGATAAAAATCAAATGAATATTCATATTTGACCTGATTGTTTATAGTTCATAATGCGTGATCAAATCGAAAGTTTCTGTGATGAATGCCCTTGCACTGTTCACTATGTAAGAACTTATTCACTATGTAAGAATTTGTTCACCATGTAAGAACTTGTTTGTTATGCTTCAGAAGATGGGAGACTGTTGAGAATTAGGCTTGGGGTTGATTAATGATTGTGCATTGAGTCCCCTATACAGAATTTTATTGTTGTTAACAACCATTTGATCAATAAATATGAGAGATGCCCTCTCAAAAAAAAAAAAGACAGAAAGTAAAAAAACAAAGAGAACTCAGGAAACCAGTTCCATTCACAATTCCATCAAAAAGAATAAAATACCTAGGAATAAACCTAACCAAGGAAGTGAAATACCTATACCCTGAAAAGTGAAAACTGCAAGACTCTCTTAAGAGAAATTAAAGAGGACACTAACAAATGTAAATTTATTCCATGCTCTTGGCTAGGAAGAATTAACAGTTCCAAAATAGCCATCCTGCCTGAAGCAATCTACATATTCAAAGCAATCCCTATCAAAGTACCAACAGCATATGGAACCACAAAAGACCCCGAATAGCCAAAGCAATCCTGAGAAGGAAGAATAAAGTGGGGGGGGGGATCTCTCTTTCCAACTTCAAGCTCTACTACAAAGCCACAGTTATTAAGACAATTTGGTACTGGCACAAGAACATGTCCACAGATCAGTGGAACAGAATAGAGACTCCAGATATAAACGCAACCGTATATGGTCAATTAATATATGATAAAGGAGCCATGGACATACATTGGGGAAATGACAGCCACTTCAACAGCTGCTGTGGGCAAAACTGGACAGCTACATGGAAGAGAATGAAACTGGATCACTGTCTAACCCCATACACAAAAGTAAACTCGAAATCGATCCAAGAGCTAAATGTGAGCCATGAATCCATAAAACTCTTTAAAAATATGTAGGCAAAAATCTCATGGACATAAACATGAGCAACTTCTTCATGAACATATCTCCCCAGGCAAGGGAAACAAAAGCAAAAATTAAGTGGGACTATGTCAAGCTGAAGAGCTTCTGTACAACAAAGGACAACATCTATAGAGCAAAAAGGCATCCTACAGTTTGAGAGAATATATTCATAAATGACAGATGTGATAAATGGTTGACATCCAAATTATATAAAGAGCTCATGCACCTCAGCAAATAAAAAGCAAGCAATCCAATTAAAAAATGGGCACAGGATTTGAACAGATACTTCGCCAAAGAAGAAATTCAGATGGCCAAAAGACACATTCAGAGATGTTCCACATCGCTAATCATCAGGGAAATGCAAATTAAAACCACAATGAGATATTACCTCACACCAGTTAGGATGGCCAACATCGAAAAGACAAACAAAAACAAATGTTGGTGAGGTTGTGGAGAAAGGGGAACCCTCCTACACTGCTGGTGGGAATGTAAATTAGTTCAACCACTGTGGAAAGCAGTATGGAGGTTCCTCAAAAACTCAAAATAGAAATGCCATTTGACCCAGGAATTCCACTCCTAGGAATTTATCGTAAGAATGCAGCAGCCCAGTTTTAAAAAAAGACAGATGCACCCCTATGTTTACCACAGCACTATTTACAATAGCCAAGAAATGGAAGCAACCTAAGTGTTCATCAGTAGATGAATGGATGAAGAAGATGTGGTACATATACACAATGGAATATTATTCAGCCGTAAGAAGAAAACAAATGCTGCCTTTTGCAACAACATGGATGGAGCTAGAGGGTATTATGCTCAGTGAAATAAGCCAGGCAGAAAAGACAAGTATCAAATGATTTCACTCATCTGTGGAGTATAAGAACAAAGAATAAACTGAAGGAACAAAACAGCATCATACTCACAGAACCCAAGAATGGACTAACAGTTACCAAAGGGAAAGGGACTGGGGAGGATGGGCGGGAAGGGAGGGATAAGGGGGAAGAGGGGGCATTGTGATTAGCACACCTAATGTAGTTGGGGTTGGGGACATAGGAAAGTCAATATATGCAGAGAAGAGAGGTAATGATTCCGTAGCATCTTGCTGTGCTGATGGCCAGTGACTGTAATGGGGTATGTGTGGGGGACTTGATATTAGGGGGAGTCTAGTGACCATAATGTTGTCCAAGTAATTGTACCTTAATGATACCAAAAAAAAAAAAATTAATTGATCAGTGAGAAAAAGAAATAACGAGTCACATTTCCAAGTGAATTTTAAGTCATTTCTTCATTCTTCCCATATGAATCCTTATGAAATACAGACTGACCTCCTGTCAGCCCTTAGTGCTACGTGTTTGCACCATAAGCTGCAAAGGGACTGTACCATTTGGAGCCGGGATTTGTATGCAGATCCAATACCAAATCTTATATCCAGTGCCACCCCTAGAGACCTCCAAACGAAAGGCCTTACACAAGGTAAACATCAAACAGGTCAGTGGAATTTCTTTCTCTAGAGGCCATTTGAATCTGTGAAGATTCTGATCCCCTGAAATATCCTAACAGGAAGGCTGCTGTAGGCACTGCCCTAGTCAGGGTCCCCATCACAGCCCCCACGGCTCCTCAGTCTCTTGGCCTCTCTCATCAGGACATAAGCAAAACGGGCCCTAGATGCCTCCCCTTAATTGCTGCCTTTCCCACCCAACGATGCCCACTGACGGAAAACCGCCCGCAGGGATCCGTTGGAACCCAAAAGAGCGCTGCTCCCATCACCACCGCATTCCAGGCGGGGGCATGTGGGCGGGAGATGGATCTCAGGGCAGCGACTCAGGGTCAGCCACTACCTTTATCTGGTCACGGTGGTGGTTTTCCGCGGAGACGATGGGGAGGCTGCAGTGCCACGTTCCCTTATTTACCTTTGAATTTTATAAATTTTAAAAAACAAATTGGGAATTAGGAGTCCCTACATAAGGTCACTTTACCAGGACAGTGACTTCCCCAGAGCTGACTTTGCAATCTGCCTGAAACAAAATAAGTTAATAGATATCACAATTTCACATTTAATTTTTTCATAGCTGAAAGTTTTGACTCGTGGCACCATCTCTCTGCCCTTGTGAGCTCACAGGCAACATGGTGAAGTAATGAGGAGCAAGGTGACGTTTAAAGGACAACTCAACCGACTGCAGTCCTGGTTGGTAGCATTTTTGTCCTGAGCAATGTGTGATGATTGTGATTTTATTCTGCATGAATAAACATGCCCATAGTACCCGTTGGGAAGGTTATTCCTACTTCAGTAACTGAAAGAAGCGTTCTGCGAAATGCACCACTTCCAATGCCTTGCCTCCTGCGCAAGTTTGAGAATGGGGAGTACGGAGATAACAGGGGATGGGGATCCTGCCTGTAACCTGCGTTCAGGCCGGTTAAGGTGGGAATAGGGGTAGGGGGAGCTGTGCAACAGCCAGTCATGCTTTTAGAAAACGAGTAAGTATAGACCGGAAGGGGATGGAAGAATGTACACTGTTCTGCTCAAAAGGCAACCCCCAGAACAGTGATTTCCAAGCTGTGGCCACAGGTCCTTGTGATGCTGGGGTTTTTGTTTGAGGAGTGGAAGAATGAACTTAGCAAACACCCAAGGTAGGCGAGCCAGGGAGAGGCTTTTATTGAGAGAGACAGTGAGAGGACAGAGCTCCTGGCTCGAGCCAGGAGGATACAAGAGAGCCCATAAGGGTTTTATAGGCAGTTGAGGATTTGGGGGAACATGAAAAAAGGCTTACAGGTGTGGACTTGTTAAGTGGGCCCTGAATATTTAGAATTAACTTAACATAAGGAATTTCCTGCTTTGAGTTCTCCCTGGGATTCCAGCATCTTGGTCAGGGAGTGTTAGGGTCCAGGACTCCGGGGTTTCCCCAGAGAACAAACCACACGGACACGGAGATGTAAATCCAAGCAAAGTCTTTATTCAGCCAGCTAGCTGGGGCCGACAGCACCTCTCCTGACACGCAGGTCGCAGGTCGAGTCCGAGCTGTCGACCCCCCAAGCAACTTTAGGTATAGATTATATAGGATTTCCACAGCCATTGCACCAAAGCCCACACATTACCACAACCAATGAATTTGAAACACATCCCATACTTTAACCAATAAAGTTGAAACGGGAACCCGCCGCTTGCCTGACCTTTGCACGAGCATTCCTTAACGTCTTGTCACGAGTTTCGTCCCCCTTAGGGTATGGAAATTGGGTGGCTCTCGCTCTAGGGTGTTTCTTGCATTCCTTTACAGGAGCATATCAAACAAGGCCACCTGCCCTGCTTCCAGAGTGGACTGATTTATTGTGTATTTGTTAAAGAGTAAGTTAAGAATCTTACTTCTTAAACTTCCTGGGTGTTAAAATGCAATCTTTTCTTAAGGTGGAATCCTTCTTTCCTTTTACTATGTTGTTTACAGCTGGGTCTGCATGCTGAATTCGTTGCCCAGTTTGCAAATCTCTTCATCAGATCTGAAGGAGGAAAGACAGCACATAGCCCTGAGCCTTTTAGCATGCTAAAGTGAATCTTACACATGATTACAAATGATTAGCATAATAAAAGCATGTGCTACTCTTCTTTATCTGGGGAATATTAACTGATCTCACTGAAGAATGATTCTAGGGCTTAATATTTCACAGAGTTTTGGTAGGGGAGGTTTCTTGCAGGGAGTTACATTGCTCTGACTGTAAATATCCTGCCTTGCTTTTTCTAGAGGCCCTCACCCTACTCTGACCACATCCATGGTCCCTGTCTCACTTAGAAGGCCAGTTAGAGCAGGGGCCTCTCAATCATGTGCACACAAAGCACTGTTCAGAGAGCAAGCAAATCCTGTGTCTCCAACAAAGGAAATTGCTGTATCACTAACAGCGATAATATATTGAGTCTAAGTACATGTTGTCTCTCTGAAATCTTACAGCTTCCTGTGAGGTAGATCTTCTCTCCAATTAATCAGGAAACTGAGACTTGGGGTGCAGGTGAGTGGGCAAATAACTTGCCCTAGTTCACAAATACATTCATCACCATTCTTTATGTTCCAAGAGAAAGAAATCAAACTAAAATATGCTTAAACCAAAAATGGCATACAGTATATTGGCTGTAGGTCCAAGGACAGGAAATCCTGGGTAAAAATAACTCTTTAAAAACTGAAAACAGTCAAAGGGAGAAATAAAGTTTAAAATCTGTTTATTGCTCACAGACTGCAGTCTGGGGCCGCTTCTCCCTTTCCTGCTCCTGCAGAAGCCAAAAATCGACCCTCCCCCTCACTTCTCGGGTACAGATAAGCCCTCCATGGCCCAGGTAATTATCCATTGATATGGAGATGAACTTCTCTCCACCTCTGAGGAATGATGCAAATGCACTAAAGCCTTACTTCTTTCCACCACTGAACGCCTAATGATATGCAGATGTACTAAAGCCAGGCAAGATATTCTGGAAATGTTACCGTTTTACCCACAATGGCTCTTATAGCAGGGAGGCCTAGGGGCTTAAAGTTGGCTGCATCCAGGGCTCAAACAATGACCTCCTCCCCCTTCCGTCTCTCAACTCTGCTTTCCTCTGTGATGCCTTCTGCCTCAGGGGTGCCTCACTGTGGCAAAGATGGTCCCGGATAATTGCAGCTCTGCACCGCCGCGGAGCTAAGCTCTCAGAGGAAAGCCCATCCTCTGAAAGCCTCTAACTGGCCTGCTTGGACAACGCGTCCCGGAGGAGGAGACCCCAATTTGCCATGCATGGTCATGTGCACATGCTGGGTGGGGCCTTAAACCCGCGCTTCATTCCGACTGGATCGGAGGGAGTAGCGGGAGCTCAGTGAAACGTTACGAGAAAGGATCTCTCACCAGAAGACCAGGGGGTGAGGAAAGCGCCGGAGGGATCAAAGAGTGAATGAAGTGAGATTGATCCAGCCCTTAAGCCTAAAGTCTTCACAGGCTTTCACATGTCAGTAGATGCTATCCTGGTAAATAAAAGAAATTCATTGACAAGCCTTCCTGGTAATTTTTGGTCCTTCTGTATTTTTTTCCAATTAATGCATACTAAAGGTATAAGTACTATCCTGAGGTGGTCCCAAAACGTTCATGTTAAATAGGGATCCTTAACTTGAGGTTGTGCTCTTGCAAAGAGAGAGTAAAGGAAGCAAGAGAGGGGAGCCGGGAGGGGAGCTCCGGGATGGCAGCTCTGTGACAGGTGGAGGAGGTGACCGGACACACTGGAGGACAGCCCAGGGAGGGGCTCTGAGGGAACCGGGCACCAGCTGCTGCCGCAGAGCACTGGAGGGGAGCTGGGGGGTGGTAATGGCAGGCAGCACAGAAAGGCAGGTGAGGAAATTAAACCCCTGGCGTCTGGGCACGCAAATGCAGGACACCATTAAGCTCTGGGGTGCACAATATTGCCACAGTCACACTTCTGTAAACTTCATTCTCTGGAAAGGGTGACATAACTAAACCTCAAGAATGGACTGGGCCAGGGCTGTGAATGAACTAACTCCTTGCCGATGTCATTAGGAAGTCGAAAGGCAGTGTCTACAATGGATAGAGCAAAACCCAGAAGTACAGGAGATGTGGAGATGGGCGCCAGAAGTTTCAGCTGGAGCCCAGGAACAGCGGGCGCGGCCAGGGGCTGGTCCTGGGGAACAGCTCGTGCGGCACGTTTCATCACCATTTCAGTTCACTTAGCACTATTTGAAAACTGTGAATAATGCAAGGTATTTTGAAGTTTATTATTTTGTGATGTTTATTTTTCCCCCAGCTTTATTGAGGTACAGTTGATAAAAGATTTTAAATCCATTTTTGAAAGGAGCTCGAAGGACCAGCTTTCTACAACAGAACCCACAAGAACAATGGCTGTTCCTCTGTCAAGAGAGAGGGCCGCGTTATTAAGAGTTTGTTGATTTCAATCAGATGCCAAGTAAGGATATAAGTGGGGTTCAAACAAGAAAGGGAGGATCTCACTCCAGTGCTCAGAAGTGCAGTTAAAGGCAGGGACCTGACTAGACTGGAAAGATGAGAATTAGCCAGAACTGTAATAACAATAGCTAGCCATCTTTAAGTGCTTACTGCAGACCAGAAACTGTCCTAAGTACACTATTTTTCCCAGTTTACAGATGAGGAACTGAGGCTCAGAATTTTTGTAACTTCCTGAAGTCACATCCTGGCCTCTCTGCCTGAGGCTAAGGGGCCATAGGGTGGTGTGACTGACTTTCCTTCTCTGAACATCAAAAAAAGTTCACTTAGAAGTTTCTATCTTCAATACCATCTAAGGGGGCCTGTGAAAAGTACCGATACTGTGGCAGCTGTTTCAGCCCCACCCCTCAGGCTGCCCGGGTCCCCTCACTGTTCTGGGAAGAACCAGCAAACAGTGTGGGATAGAGCTGGGGTTCATCCCTAAGCATTCCTTGTTCCAAAGCCCACTTGCTGTACCACTGAACTATGCTACCGCTCCCACCAGAATCAGAGAGAGCTGGAGGAGAATTCTGCTTCTACCATTCATTAGTTGTGTGGGCCCCCAAGTTACTTAAACTCCCCTAAGCCAGTTTGCTTACCTGTACTGTGGGGACAGCAATGTCTCCAACCTTCCTGGGGGTTGGTGAGGACAAATCACAATTCCTACCTGGCAAACAGTTAGAGCCCTTATTTCCCACAGATGTTAAATTCCGTACCCCTCGTCTCCTAGGTAAGGTTAGGGCAGAGATTCTCACATTTTATTGTGTTTCAGATCCATCGATGATGAGGACAGGACAGAAGAGGGGAAGTGTCAAGCGTAAATTTCCTGGACCCCATCCTAGAGTGACTCTCTGGGCTGGGGTGGGGTTCAGGATTCTCCAAGTTGGACCCGTCCCAGGGGAATCCGGATGCCTGCAGTTCTCCCATCTGGCTTTGAAGAACCCTGGATGGTGCTTGAAATCTCACAGACCCGCGGGATGAGAGCTGCCTTTGCAAATGTTTTGGGCCCCTCCTGCACTGGCCTCCGTGTCTGTGCATTCTCCCTTTCCTCCTTATCTCCCTCCCATTCTGACCTCCTCCTCTTACTCTTTTCTTATTTTCTGGCTTCCTCTCCACCTCTTGGTGCACCGTCCCCCGAGCTCAGCCTCCACTCCTACTGATCAGATGCTTTTTTGTCAGTACCTTCTGCAATGGCTCTTTCCTCTACTCACCTGGAGGTCTCAGATCAAAAGTCACCACCTGTGGATACCCTTCAGCCCCCTCCTCTGGTACCTTGACGATGCCGGGGTTCTTGTTCTCGAAGCCAGACAACGAGCTTCACAAACACTCAAGGTAGGAGAGCAAAAGTACAGGTACACAGTACTTTTTATTTAGAAGTACAGTGAGAGGAAAGGGTGCCTGGCTCATGCCAGGAGGAAACGAGAGGCTGGGTTGGTGCATTGTCTAGGGGATTTATAGGCAGTTGAGTATTTTTGGGAATTGGGGTCTTTGGGTGTGGACTTGTACCACCTGCCCTGCCCTCAAGGTGGACTGGGTTGTTGTCTGTTTGCTAGGGGTGTTTATAGTGAAGTCACAGGTTATGCTGAGATACCCTTGCAGAATGCTCAAACATTCCAGGCCAAGTTGCTCCTGGCCTTTTGACATTTAACTGATCTCACTGAAGTTGTCTGTATTCCTAGTCTGGTGTCTTTACCTAGAGAAGTAGTGTGACCTTGACTTTGCATAATGCTGAACACAGAGTTTTGATAGGTACTTTACATTGTTACATTGCTTTGACTGTAAATATCTTGCCTTGCTTTTTCTGGAGGCCCTCACCCTAGTCTGTCTAAGCCCATGGTCCCTGTCTCAGTAACCCTTTGCAAGCACCTTTCTTATTGTTCAAATTACACTGAAATGTGAGATGTGTTTTCTGGCTGGAGTCTACCTGGAGGACTCACGGTCCATGGATGAGATCTTTTGTGGAAATGTGCATCATGTGTGTGCATTCCCGTCTCTTTCATCCCTGTATCCCACATTCCATCCTCCTCCCCAGGATCCAAGGCTTCACTCAGCTTCACAAAGGGGTGCAAGATGAAGATGTAACTGCAGAGGGAAAATCCCGGGACAAAATACCTTTGAAACCTAAATTGAAGGGAGAAATCAACTGGGAGAAACTCATTTTTTACCCTACAAGCAGTCAGTCATCCATTTCTACTCTCTACTGCCTCTCACAACCCCGGTTGCAAAAGGGGCCCCACCCAGCCTCTCCTGTCCAGATAAGCCCTCTATGGATATGAAGACTACTTCTCTCCACCCCTTAGAAACACCTGTTGATATGGAGATGCACTAAACCAGGAAAGATATTTTGGAAGTATTGCAGTTTTACCCCTACCCACTCCCAGAACAAGCCCACACATGCTGCAGGGATGTGGACAGGCCTGGGAAGTAAGAAGACCTGAGATGGAGCCTCCTAAAAAGTGAAACAGGAGATTAACTGTGGGGGGGGGGTCCCCACAGCTTTTGCAGACAACTGGGCAAAAACTTTTTGTAATAACAGGGATGTTGTGTGCTCCATTTTGGGGGAGGGGATGCTTGTGTCAAGTCACTGATGCTTGGCTGCACCGGTTATGACCAGAAAGGACTCTGACCTTTCCCAGAGATAGGAGGACATCTTCCTTCCCGGAGAGGCCCAGTGAGCACAGGACCCCTGGCAGAAACCAGTGGAGCTTGCTTCCAAGAACTGGCCTGTTTCCCAGCCAGCCCTGTAGCCATCCCCGAAGCCCTCCTGGACTCGCTCCTAGTGGTAACTCCTCACCTCCACACTCAGGCCCTAGGCTCCCATTTGAACGAAGCCTACATGTGTGAAGTGTCTGTATCAAGACAAGACGCTCCCTGCTACTTTTGACCTTTTCTGAGTCCATTTGAAAGAAAAATGTCACTTCTATCGCGAAAGGCAAGTAAACAACATGGCTAGTGAGAATCAGCTGACCGCTTGAGCCTCGTGCCCGGCAGGGCTGATGGGCGGGTTACAGAAGCGTGCCCAGGGACTCTCAAGGAGCTCCCTCGGTATAAGGTATGGTTAAAACATGTTTTTTTTTTCTTGAAGTCCGCCAGGCTCTGCCGACCAGACTGCTCTGGTGCTCTCAGGGAGGCCAAAATAGAGTAGGCATTACTGGTCCCACTTTGCAAGTGGGCAAACTTAAGTAAAGGAGGCCAAGCTACTGCGCCAGTGTTACGGTGTTGAGACCAGGCAAGGTCAGCAACCCAGAACAGCATCTAACTCTGACGCAAACCCTGCTGGAGGCGGGCAGTAAGGACGCCTCAGCGCTTGGTGCTCGCGAACCACAGGCGGGCTCCTAAGCTGGGAATCGTCCGGTTTCCAAGAGCACAGGCCCAGCCCCGCGGCTCCGCTGGCCTTGCGATTGGCTCCATGGGGCGGGGGCGGACCAGAGCGCCTACTCGACGTCATGGCGTCGGGCAACGAGTGCGGAGCTTCCGTTTGTCAGTGGCCGGGAGGCCGCTGCGTCGCGTCGTAGGTCTGAAGCCCGCTGTCGCCGTGTAGCCCTCGACCTCTCCCCGCTCCCTCTGGTGAGTTAGGGGTCGGGGGCGAGGAGGGCAGCGGAAGAGCGGCTCTTCGTGACGTCAAGCCCCTGGTTGCCTTGAAACTCCTGCTTCAGACCCCTTACCCTTCCCAGTCCAAAGCCCGGGGCTTTGGCCCACTCCCACGCTAGCCTGCGGCTCGCACTGCCCCTGCGGGCATGACGTTACGCGCGAGGCGAGGTCTTCTGACGTGAAACGTAACTGTCCACCATCTTTGTCCCTGGCAAGTGGGTTTTGCGCAGTGGCTTAGACCTGGAGGAATCGTGACGCGCAGGAAACCATTAGACCACCTCTCTGGCTGCGCCGTCAGGCAGCTGCCGCCCCGCCTTTGCCCTCGGTGAGTCCAAGACAGCTTACTTTGGGGTATGTCCCTCACTGGGGGAAAAGGGGAACCCCAGGTTGGGCGCAGGCACGCGCGGCAGAGGAGATCCTGGGAGCGTGACCGTTGAGGCCGGAGTGAGCCGGCGGGTATGACCGATGGGAGGAGGGGGTTTAGAGAAGGACTCCGCCGCTCTTCTGGGAAGAGGGGCTCCCCTGATGTGGTCGCTGGGAGTTGAGGGGCACCGGGGGGGAGATGTGTTCGAAGAGTCGCGGTGGGTTAGCAGGGCCAGAGACCAGGGGTGTGGCCGTTAGAAGCGAGAAGCCAAGGGGAGAACCTTCCTTGTTAACGTCTTGGCGTCGTTCACTGAGGTACTGGGAACGTGCCTAGCCAGCATGAGGGAAAAGGGGTTCCCCAGAGGTTGGTCGCTTGGTGGGCAATCTGCGCCCGTCTCCCGTAGTTAAAGGTTAAGGGACTCCTCTTTCCCATCTGGTAATGGAGGAACATATCTGTAGAATCTTGAACACCCAGGGAAAGAAGACGAATTCCTGACATTTGGGGGAAGGGAAGAGAAACCTCCAAAACTGACCTGATGTGAGAGAGTGGGAAGTGAGGGGGGTTCCATTTCAGACTTGGATTTTTTTTTTCTGGATTTATCAGGAATGATCTAGTTTGAGAAAGGCTGTAGATTAAGCCAGAGGTAAAGAAACTGGAACTTCCTGTTTCGTATTCTTTGAATGCAAAGAATTTATTCATGCTGTTTTCAGAGCTGTCTTCTTTGTGAGGGGCAGGCTTTAAGTGTACTCACTTGGCTGCTTCATTATCCAGCGTAAATAGTGTTGATGCCTCATTAAACTTGGATTTTATAAAGCAGTATTTGTTTGTTTGTTTGTTTTTATTAAGGTAACATTGATATACACTCTTAGGAAGGTTTCACAAGAAAAAACAATGTGGTTACTACATTCACCCTTATTATCGAGTCCCCCCACCCCCTTACGCCATTGCAGTCACTGTCCATCAGTGTAGTAAGATGCCACAGAGTCCCTACTTGTATTCTCTGTGCTAAACTGTGTTCCCCGTGACCCCACACACACCAGGTGCACTAATCATAATACCCCTCAGTCCCCTTCTCCCTCCCTCCCCTTTGGTAACCACTAGTCCCTTTGTGGAGTCTGTCTGCTTAAAGCAGTGTTTTTTAAATGCCAAACACTGTCCTGATAATCACTGTGGTTTAAAAGAAAAACGCAGGTAGTAAGTTTAGAAAAGGCAGAATGACAAAAAAGGTGGTCTGAATGAGAAAAAATTTAAATCATTAGTTACTTTCCTGGTATACCTCAATTGCTTAGCCTCAGGGTACATTTATAAAGTAATAATAGAGAGCAGTGGATGAAGGAGATGCAGCTGTACAGCAAAACGTGTAACACATTCCAGTGATGACAAAGCGTGGCAGTAAAGTGAGAACTATTCGCAGGTATTTGAACAGTTTAAACTCCCAAGGAAGCAGAGAGGATAGTGTGTTCCAACTGCCTCACTGAAAGTTGGATGGTGAAAATTAATAGAAACCTAACATTCTGTGAACTAAGAGACTGAAGAAAGTCCAGTTCTTCCAGTTTTTTTTTTTTGAACATCCACATTTTAATGTGTACTATTGTAGGCACTGGTTTGAACCAAGCTGAACATGTAATGAATTGAGTAGGGTATGTTCCTTTTCCTTCCTTCTTTGCTAACTTTCAGGCTTAAGTTTTCCAAAGTTTAGTGGTATTTCAGTTAAGAATTGGATGTAAAACTTTTAAGCTTTGCTCTTTTTTCCTTACTGTGTAATATTAACAAATTGCTTTGGAGTCTGTCATGTTTAAATGGAAATCAGTTATAATTTCTTATGAGCTAAATGATAACTGAAGATACTTTTGTTTTTGCAGCATTATCGAAATAGCTGATTACCGCCTGTCACCCTTGTAATAGAAGTTTGCTGGAATGACCTTTCCGCTTTATACTTTACTCTGGCCAGTTTTTCACTATGAGCACCAGGCTGTAAATTCCATCTGTGTGTAAAAAGGGGTTTAGTGGCCTCACCAACTCTAATTTAGTTGTAATTTCCCAGAGACCTATTTTAAATTAAGACCTTATTAATTTTTTTCTGGCCTTATTTTCTTTAGGAGAACTGGAAGGAGGGAGTATAGGAAGAGAAGAGACTTTCACAAGCTGTATTTGGTAGAAAGTAGGTTGTGTTAAATCTAGATACATAATCTGTATAGGGAGGAGGCCTTCTCTCAACTGTATTTCAAAGTTTTTCAAAAATATATAGATAATATAACTTTTATATGAAATTCATGTAACATAAAATCAACTGTTTTGAAGTGAACAGTTCAGTGGCATTTGCAACTGCCACCTCTTCTCATTCGTTTTTGTTTAGACTTTCAGGGAGTTTCTTTTGGGCTTAAGACAGGAACTAACTTGATAAAGTCATTATGGGTAAGCTCTGTACTATTACTGTGTTACAACAGCGTGAGCTCAGAGAGTATGTTTCTCCCTTTAAGAGCTGGGATTCTTAATGTAGGATCTAAGATTGCTTGATAACCTGCTCTTGCTGAAATTTTGTGGGTGGCACATTATTCTCTTGTTAAGAGCACTGTGCTCACAGTGTGAATAGGACAGAATACATTCCTTGACAGTGAAATTTGGTAGGGGAGGTAGTGAAATGTGTGGGTCGCTAATAAAGGTAGGATTTAAGACTAGGTTAATTTAGTGTTTAACAGATTGTGGTGAAAACTGTTAAGAATTTAATGTGTGTGTATGAGAGCTTTGGAATACAGAAGAATTTCTTGTGCCTTCCAAAGAAACTGGGTGAAAAATTCCAGAGTTTTGGTTTTAAGTCTTCAGCAGCTTCTAAATGTTGATGATCCCATGGGCCTTAGAATAGCATAGTAACATCTTGGACAGACTGTAACAGCCTAGAGTCCAGGTGGGCTCAGTAATCATTTCTGGATACTTATTAGGTAACCAGATTTATTCCAGGTCTCTTATGTGAAGGGCTCCTTTCCTCAGTTTGCTCACTTCACATTTAGTTTACATTGTGAATTGATTAAATTATACCATTCTTTGAATTTTTGCTGGAAAGGCATTATGATAAAGTATTGCATAAGGCAAACCTGGTACAGATTTTTAGTTATGACAAATACTGTGAAAACAAATTTTTGCATTCTATAATATTTGTGAATTCTAGCTCACTTCTTTTTACAAGGTAATTCAGTGAAATTCTGGTTCAACCAAAACATTCTTATATAAGAACCAAGACTGTAAATAGCAAGCAGCTGCTTGAAGAGATAGCCTATGAGTCTAATTTCCCTTAGAGTGTCCACGTAACACATTTAGAGATCAGATTTGAGCCAGGCTTTTTTCATGATTTCATGTTTATCTGGCTCTTTTTCCTTAATTACACTGATTTCTTTAGTGCTTAGGTCTTTTCTCTCAGATCCATATTTACTGTTGTTTGCCAAATGTGTTATCACTCAAGTTTGCCAGATGTCACTCGTTTTTGACTGAACAGTACCGAGCAGGTGCCAGGGTATCTGTCCTAAATTTGGTAGTAAGTATTGGTAGTGATTGTGATAAGGAGCACGATACTCATTTTTGAGTACAGAAGGAATGTTATTAAAAGAAAATTTTAATGTATTTAGAGAAATCAAGTACATTGGACAAAGTCTTGGAGTTTTTCAAATGAGAAAACATTGTGTCATTGTTTAGGAAGAAATGTGACCAGTTGCTACTGTTTTTGTTTTACTGGTAGAGCCATGTGTCCCTTGGATTAATTCTCCTGGGAAATGGAACAGCAGAATTAACCTTGAGTCTGGGACTCATGTTCTTTTAAGTTTTAGCACCAGTTCTGATTCTCTTTTGTTATAAATATGACAGAAAAACAGTCACATTTTTTTTTGCCCTGTTTTTAAGTGTAAACTGATATTTATTCTTTGGGAATAGTGTTAGGCTAAGTGTAGGTTGTTGCAAATAAGAAAACCATGATTAAAAAAAGAATTCATGTGTAAAGCATGTTTACCTCTCTAAAATGCTTTTGGGGGAAGAATACTGTCCTATTAATTTAGGCTTTTTTTCTGAAAGAGCTTCCTTTCATTGAAAGTTGCCTGTAATGATGAGTAGGGTAGCAGAACTGTTTTCTCTTTAGACCTTATACTGCTTCAGAATACATGTTTTGGAATGACTCCATTTTGAGGCAGAAAGTAAGTCATATTTTCCTGAATGGAAAACAATGGGGAGATCTTTCAAAACAGCTTTTCCCTATCTTAAATATTTGAGTCACTAACTGAAGGTGTATTTACAAAAAGGTCTAGTTTTAGGTCTTTTAAGCTTTGGGTAGAAAACTGTGGATAAAATCACAAAGCCATAATAGGTTCAGATTATCGCTCCATTCTATTTGGCCTTTGCCCCAATTAGCTCCTTGAGGCAAGAGTTAAGTTCTTTTATCTTTGCATCTATTGAATCACGAGTAATGGTGATAAGAAGATACCCATTTTTGAATACCGAAGTTCTTACAAATGTCCTTAAAATTAATCAAATGCCTTGCTGGACATAAATAACTTGGATAAAGGAATTCTTTTTTCTTGCTCTAGGTGCACATTAAAGATCCAAAACCATGACAGATTCCAAGTACTTCACAACAAATAAGAAAGGTAAGTATACAAACCTGATCAAAGAACTTTTGAGTTCTCTTGAGATTCTTCAAAAGTTGTGGTATAAGATTGCCACGAGTGGAAAGTTCTTGACGTCTTCAGATAAGTAGACATCCACAGTCTCATTGAGGACCTTCTGCTTCTACAGAAAAGTATATTTGAGTAAATTCCTGAAGTATAGGTTTCTAAAGATAAGACTGTGCTGTACATCATTTTGACTTAAAGGTCATGTTTTAGTGAAAGGAAGGGCTCCAACACGGATCCGTTGAAAATTGATAGATCTGAGAAGAAAAGAGTAAGCAGCATGTTTCTTTTCTTTTCATTTTTTTACTTGGAAATAAACATTTTATAAGAAATATGATTAAAGCAGTATAGATATATAAAAAATAAAAATGAAAGTTCTTTTTCCCCTCCTTGTACCTGAGGGGAACTAGGTGTGTATACTCAGTCTTTTTCTGTGCATATAAATGCATATATTAATACTTACAGTTTAAACATTTTTCTGTCTTTAACAAAAAAGGGGCCATGCAAAACTACATAGAAATGTGATGTTTTTACATCTTTCCATACAGATCCACCTCATTTTTGGGCTTTGTTTAATATATTCTTTGTAGTTAAAATAGGGAACCATTTGAGTCAATTCCATGATTTTAAAGTCAGGCTGTTGATTAATAAATTTGAATTTATTAGCTCGTCCATCTTTGTAGTGAGAAATAACATTTGTTTTTACATATGACTGTGGGGCTAGAAAGTAAGCGTTCTTAGGAAAAGTCCAAATCCCTCATCTTTTGTAAAATTGTTCCTAAATAACAAAGTTCATTTCTAGTGCTATGTACATGGCCCTCCCATCAAAAGCAGGCCAGTTTAGCCCTTCTCAGGCTGTTGTGCGCCTCAGCTGAGCTGAGCTTACTCCTCAGGATCAGAATTCTGTGTTATTGTATTCAGTCATCCTTATAGTTACTGAAGTATTCTGGGCATGGTACCAACTAGCATTCCTCTTATTCTCCAACAGCTTACCTTCTCAGATGTACCTTTTCTCCTCTCCCCCAGGGGCTGAAATATGACTGCTTTTCTGCCCCAGAATTTATCTTTTTTGTTATTCCATGTAATGTTTACTGGCCTCAGCCTCCTGACTGTTGTGAGATTGAACTGAGATTGGTCTTTCGTCTTGAACACTTTGCAGAGCCTTTCTACGTTGATTTATTAATTCCATTCATTTATTCGGTAAATGTTTATTGAGTGCCTACTATGTGTGAGTCAGATTTTCTCAGCACTGTAAAATATATAGAGTTACTATTAAATGCCCTAATTTCTTTCAAGTTAGAGTATACCAAATGCCTAGATCTTGTTTTCTAAATATCATTTCCCACTAAAAGGAGTCATGATTCTTTGGAGAAAGGGCTGATTCCAGGGCAGGGTCAAGGCAGAGTACTAGGTGAACATAACATCTTGTACCAGAAAGGGGGGGAGCGCTGAAAAAACAATGGGACATGTCAAGGAGCGATGTGGTTTGAAGGGGCTCCCACTGGCCAAATTTGAGATGGTTTAATCATATAAAAAAGAGATCACGGTGAACTCTAACTCATTGAATAATATATATGTATATACACATAAATCATCATCATAACTAATTCAGGCAGGAGTCACTGATGAATGCTAAACCAACTAGCGGGTGAAAGTTTTTGAGGAAGGGATATTTAAATAGTCTCCAAGTTACCTTTTCACAGATTATTTACTAATTATAAAGGAAAAAATAGTAACTTCACAGTGTCAAAACTTGGCATTTACCACCTTAAGTATTCCATGCTACCATCACCAGTAGATAAATTAACATTTGTCTCTTGATGTCGTGCACTGAGAACACACCATCACTTAAGAATTTGCTGCCAAGATGCTTAACCTCAGTGTAATCGTGAGGGAATACCTGTGACAAACCCAAACTGAGGGCGTTCTATAAAATAACTAGCCTGTACTTAAAAGAAAATACTATCATGAAACACAAAGGCTGAGGAACTGTTGCCCATTAAAGAAGACTAAAGAGATATGACAGTAAATGTATTGTATGATCCTGGGCACAGCAGGGTAGGGGTAAAATTGCTATAAAGGACATTATCAAGACCTTTGAATAAAGTCTAAAGATAGATGATGGTGACATATCAATTGTAAACTTCCTGATTTTGATCATTATATTTTGGTTATGTAAGATAATTGTTCTTACGAGTTATACACTGACATATTTAGAGCTAAAGGACATGATGGCTGCAGCATACTGTTAAATGATTCAGGGAATAAATATGTAAATCTAAAATATGGTAAAGCAAATGTGGCGCCAGCATTAACAATTGGGGAATTTTGCAACTTCCCTTTAAGATTGAAATGATTTAACAGGCACATGAAAAGATGTTCCACATCACTAATTATCACGGAAATGTAAATTAAAATCATAATGAGATATCACCTCACCCCAGTTAGGATGGCCACCATAGAAAAGACTAGGAACAACAAATGCTGGCCAGGATGTGGAGAAAGGGGAACCCTCCTACACTGCTGGTGGGAATGTAAACTAGTTCAACCATTGTGGAAAGCAGTATGGAGGTTCCTCAAAAAACTAAAAATAGAAATACCATTTGACCCAGGAATTCCACTCCTAGGAATTTACCCTAAGAATGCACAATCCCATTTGGAAAGAAATATGCACCCCTATGTTTATCACAGCACTATTTACAATAGCCAAGAAATGGAAGGAACCTAAGTGTCCCATCAGTAGATGAATGGGTAAAGAACAGGCGGTACATACACACAATGGAATATTATTCAGCCATAAAGAGAAAACAAATCCTACCATTTGCAACAACATGGATGAAGCTGGAGGTATTATGCTCAGTGAAATAAGCCAGGTGGAGAAAGACAAGTACCAAATGATTTCACTCATTTGTGGAGCATAAGAACAAAGCAAAAACTGAAGGAACAAAACGGCAGCAGACTCACAGAATCCAAGAATGGACTAACAGTTACTAAAGGGAAAGGGACTGGGGAGGGTGAGTGGGAAGGGAGGGAGAAGGGGAATAAGGGGCATTATAATTAGCACACATAATATATGTGTGGGGGGCACGGAGAAGGTAGTATAGCACAGAGAAGACAAGTAGTGACTCTATAGCATCGTACTATGCTGATGGACAATGACTGTAAATGGGGTATGTGGTGGGGACTTGATAATGGGGGGAATCTAGTAACCACAGTGTTGCTCATGTGATTGAATATTAATGATACTAAAAAAAAATACTGTTAAAAAAAAGTTTGAAATTATTTAAAAAGAAAAGAAAAATAGGTCATACTATAGTTGCCTGGAGTGAACAAGGAGCTCCAGAACATTTTCTAGAAAACACAAATATGTCAGTCCTATTCTGTCATTTGGAGGTATGTAAGGGTACATTACAGAAACCTCCACAGTGAGTTGTTGAAGTGTATCAGCTGCTAGTGGCTTTCAACCTTGCCTGCACCTTAATGTCGCCTAGGAAGTTTAAAACAATACTGGTGAGCCCCCAGAAATCCTGATTTCATTGGTCTGTGATGTGGCCCAGTCGTGGGGGATTTTTAAAATCTCCCCACGTTTTTCTAATTTGTAACCAAGATTGAGAACCATTGCTAGCTGCTAACCATGTTTGGTAGATTTTTATAGGGGGAGGAGTAGGGGTAAAAGATAGGAATTTAATGGTATGTACAAGATAGATGTCTGACTTAGTGGCCCTCCTTGGCTCCACCCAGCTTATTCCCTATTTTTATTAATTATATCTCCCCAAAACCATCAGTCCCTTGTCACTCATTTTCAGCTTTTTTCAGAATCTCTTATTCTGAAATGTGTTTATTTATTCTGTTAATGACCAAGCTATTCTATAATGACATGAAAGGTTTAATTTTAAAACTCACCTAACTTCTCAAACCTTCCTTCTCTTGCAGTGGATCCTGGTAACCTTTTTTAATTCAGGGATTTGTTTAAGTTTAAGACTTACAGATTGAATCATACCTGGGTGAACCACCACATTTAGAAAAAAATGGATAGACCGAGTTCCCTTTACTTCCTACATCGCCCACCAGAACTGCCACTGGAACATACTCTTTAAGTTATGCTGTTGGAATAGTTTCAGTTACATCCTGTTTTGATTCTTTAAGTCCTGCTGCTAGTCCCAGTGCAGACTTTCTGAAACCCTGCTGCTTGTCCTTTACAGTTCCCGAAAGTAAATGATGGGAACCCAGAGAGCTGGATTTGGCAGCAGAGGACTTGGTGAAGAGACAGCTGACTCTTAAAAGGTCTAGCTTTTCTGGTTCAGCTGTTTTTGCAGCTGTCCATTAAATCAGTGATTTTTGTAACATTGATTTGGTTGTCCTGTTGGCCATGGCTATTTGTGTAATAAATCTTTTTAGTGCTCAACTTGTATGTTTCTTGCCAGTTTCATCCTTCCCATTTAGAGGCTTTAGCAGATCACATAGTTTGCCGCCCCCACTATTTCTAACTGGTGAATGAGGTCTGGTTAAAATGAACATCAAGAGCAGCCGTAAAGGTGGAGGGAAATGAGGCAGTTATTGTAGCAGAGTTTAAGCATACAGATGGAAGGTTGAACTGGGAGTAGTCTACTTTTTCATGGACTTAGTGGTGTATTTTCTTTCTTTTAAAAACAGCAAGGATTGTTACCTTCTCTTTTCTGGTTCAGCTTTCTGAAGATAGATGAGCCTGGGCCTTATAGTTCCCCTGGCCTTCACAGTGCAGGGCCCGAGGGTCACTCAGGTTGGACCTTTAGAAATGACTCTGGTTTGTACCATTCTTGAAACTTCAAGATTATAATTTCTGTTTGATTGATTGAATAGGATGAAGCCTTAAAACCCACTGGCTTCTAATTAGAGAGCAGTGATTCTCAATCCTAGTTGTGCATTAGAATCGCTTGGGGGAACTTAGAAAAATATGAACTTAAGAGTTCTCCTTGACATGCTGATTTATTTGGTCCAGAGTGGAGCCTGAGCATTGTTATTTTTAAATACTTCCCAGGTAATATTAGTGGGTGGCCAAGGTTGAGAACCTCTGGATTCAGCAGTCTGGAGAGACAGCTCGAAGGTAGCTCGCTCTGTCATTAACTCACTGTGACCTTTGAGCCTTGGCTCTTTATTTGTGAAGTTGAGAGTGGGTGAATGATATGATAACTGGAGTCTCTTCTGGCTTGAAGACAATGATTTGTGAACCCTTTCCTTGTCTGCGTGTATTGTTCTCCTAGGATCTTGCAGTTCTGATGGGAGGTGATCCCGCAGATGCCATTTTTTCCTCATGGTGTTAAGATTTCAGGAGATCCGTTTTCCCACTCCTGTGCCTCCTCAGATCTCGATTGTACCTTCCTCTTTGGCCATACCTTAAAAAACGGTATCCTCATCAGTGGGTCAGTTGATGTTCTAGGGACTTGACTTGTACCTATCCGATAACTGAAAAATTTTTATTTCAGTTACTGCCCTGCCTCTGGTCTGGTGTTGTTGTGTTACTTGTTATGTGGTACACTGTTCTGCTCTGGTTCTCCCGTTTGGGGACCTCACCCTTCTGTTTTCTTGTAGGAGAAATCTTTGAATTAAAGGCTGAACTCAACAATGAAAAGAAAGAAAAGAGGAAGGAGGCTGTGAAGAAAGTGATTGCTGCTATGACTGTGGGGAAGGATGTTAGGTAAGGGTGGTCACCCCTGCCGTTGGTCACTTCAGACCCATATCCTACTTTATGGCTTTTACTGCTTTTCTTTGACAACTGTTATAATCATAGACCCTATGAAAATGGATTTGTCCCACTGAAAACGTCATGAGGGAAATTACTTCTCTGTTAACTCATGGCTTAAGCTTTCTTGATCTTGTTTTGGCAGAATAAATAGTTTGATTTTGTTGCATACATGCAGCATAAAACCTGAGAGCTGGCACAGTTACAAACCTGTTCCTGAATTTTAGAAGATGATAAAAATATACTGGGAAGCAGAAACTCTTATGTTCTTTAATTGGCTCAAGTCAGTACCCTTAACTTTACAGCTCTACATTCAGTTGCTGAATTCAAGATGAAAACAAATGTTAACAAAATGCATTGGGTCTTTTTGGTTTTTTTATTTTCTTTCTTCCTTCCTTCCTTCCTCCCTTCCTTTCCTCCTTTTTCTCCCCTTCCTTCTTCTTTTTTTTTGTAGTTGATATATCAAGAGCATTTTGAATTAAGTAAGGATTATCTGTAGGCCTCTCAGGATTCCTAAGATTCTTCCAGCGAGTCCATGAGGTCATATCTATTCTTATAATAATAATACTTTGCTTTTTCACTGTGTTGCCATTTGTACCTCTGATGCCTTAGCATAAATCAAGGCAGTGATGCCAAACTATGACAGTAGTCAATGTATATTCTTCACCACTGTGTTTTTACAGGAAAAAGGCAGTTTCACTTAGGTCTGTCCTTCATGAAGCATTGAAACTTCTACTTTGCTAAACCTTGAATCTTGAGTACAGGTCTTACTAATAATCCATGTGGTGAAATAGGATATACTGAGTTAAATAAAATAAAATAATTAATTTGTTTTACTTTTTTAATGTCCTACCAGAAAATTTAGAAGTATGTCAGTCATTCAAAAATACGGTGTCCCCATTTCAAACAATTGTGCAAGGGCTTTTCTTTTTCAAGTCAGCCACCACACTTTGCTGTGCAGAAGTGCTTTATACGTAATTATTATATTTTATTTAACTCAGTATATCCAAAGTAGTATTATTTCAACATGAAGTCAATATTAAAAATTTATTAATGAACTCTTACATATTTTTCATGCCAACTCTTCAAAATCCAGTATATGTTTTATATAGACATCACATCACAGTTCAGACTAGCCACATTGCAAGCGCTCAGTAGCTCTATGTGACTAGTGGCTAACCTATTGGAAAGTTCAGGTTTCTAGCTTTATAGGTTGGTACTTAACAATTTTTACCACTAGAACTTTGACTGTTCTTTTTTCTTGTGTTGAAGTATAGTTGATATAGAAGATTACATTGGTTTCAATTATACAACACAATGATTCATCAGTTAAACCCATTATTAATTCCTCACCCCAAGTAGTGCGGTTACTATCTGTCAACACAGAAAGATGTTACAGAGCCATTGACTATATTCTCCATGCTGCACTACCATCCCTGTATATTATGATTGGAAGTTTGTGACCCTGTATACCATCCCCAACACCCGCCAGAAGCCCTCGCTCACCTACTCACACCACCCCTCCTCCCCTATGGTGTCTGCCAGAGCTTTGACTATTTTTTATCAAGATCTTGATCTTGTGGAGGTTGTTGGAATTCGTTTCTTTAGGATCTTACATTTACTATTAGCTCATGTTTCACATTTATTTACTGGTTTTACTGTTGTTTTCACATGAGCTATTTCCTATTACCCTAGGACATGGAAAGAATGGTAATTTTTGAAGAGTGTCAGTTAGTGTTTTAAATATCTACATGTGCATGAAACTACACTAGGTACATACAGGCAAGTTAAACATAGAGTTTGCCTTCCAGGTAAGAAGTCATTGGTTCATTGGAGGTAATGGTGGATTCTTTGACTTTGCAGTCCATCTTCATCTTTGTAAATAATTTATATTTCTGTATACTGTTTTTCTGCATGTACAGGAGTTATACTATATAAGCAGGTTTTCAGTCATTCTGTTAACTTTTCTGTAGAATGTACTGACATTTGCTTCTTCTTTCTCCTGTACTATTAGTAAGATATTTAGAAGAACTGAAAGTTTGTAAGGTACTTTGAAAAAGCCTTGGGGGACGATTAATTACTAACTTCGTGTAAAGGTAACGTTAACCATACTTAAAAAATACGGCTTGTAATTTAAAATCTGACACACTCAATCCTTCCATGCAAAAGGTGATTCTTTGTGTACGGAAATATAAATTTGTTTTCTTTGGCTTTATAGGTGAATGATAGACCAGGCAATGACTTGAACATGGAAAAAGTATAAATTCCTTTTCTTTTTGAGTGCACTCATTTTCATTTGTTTGAATGTGTAATGTTAAAAATAAATACATTCCACTAAAAGAGAATCAGGATGTATTAAAAAAATGACTGAGTCTAGTTGTGGGATTAGAAATACACAAAATGAGCCTGGATGGAATGTGCCTTGTTCTCTCAGAAAGCAAGGAAGCTATTGAAAACACAGATATATATCACAAGAACCCAGGAGTTAATAACTAAATAAGTTAAAATCAAGGATGGAAGAATATGAGTTTTAAAAAGCTTAACAACTGTAGTTCTTTGAAACTGCAATGAATTGATAGGAAGAATTTGAATTTTTGTATGTGATACTGTGATATTTTAAAAAATGATTCCTCAAGGTATGCCCAAAAATATTATGTATAAATGATAACAATGTCTAGGATTTGCTTAAAAATAATCCAGAGCAACCATATGGAGTAGGGACTGGGGGAGGGAAGAGTAGGTTGAGGCTATATATCAAATAAGATTGGTCATGGGTCAAAAGTTGTTGGTGACTGTGTGGAGAATATACATCAGGTTCACTCTACTACTCTTTCCTTTTGTTTGACAGTTTTTGTAAGTTAAAAAAAATTATTTTTAGAGACCTTCGTGGAACCAACACTGTAATTTCTTTAGTAATTTGTTTCTGTGATAATAATTATCATGTGGGGACACTTGTCCTTGCATCCAATCACTTTGTAAAATAAGGTCATTTCTTCATATTCGATCCAACAGCTTTAACACCAACATCTGTTGACTCCCTTCTTTTTTCTCTCTTCTCAGCTCTCTCTTTCCAGACGTAGTGAACTGTATGCAGACTGACAACCTGGAGCTAAAGAAGCTCGTGTATCTCTACTTAATGAACTATGCCAAGAGTCAGCCAGATATGGCTATCATGGCTGTTAACAGCTTTGTAAAGGTAACTTCTCCCCAAAGACTCAAGAGCAGTCTCTTCTACCTCAGCCTTTACAGAAGTGTTTCTTGATATAGTGCAAACAAGCAACCTCTGTTCCAAAAGAGGGCCTCCAGAGAAGTAGAGGCAGTGACTGGGAACATTCATATCTTAAGCACGTATATGCCTGCATTTGTCATCCAGTTAAATGGGGAGCCTTGTTAGTTGGGCTTGGTGCATCCTTGGAGATGGAGAAGAAAGCCAGGTGAAACCTGTTGTACCTTCCAAGGCTGACAGAGGTTGGGCTTACCATTGTAAGATCAGTAAACTGGGGCTTTAACTATTTTATCTTTGTAGAAATTATGCTTACAAGTCCAAAGTAGTGGAAAAACTGCAGGAGCTACTACTTTTGCTTCACATAAGGTGTTAAAATGTTTGATAAGGTTTTGTATTATGTGAGTTTTGAAATGTGTTCAAGGAGAGGACATAGTGTAGTATCTTCCTAAATACCCACCTTGGCAGTTTCAATAGTTACCAACCCACAGCTGGGCTTGTTTTAATTTATACTCCTCATAAATACTTTGTTGACCCCTACCCCTCTCCTCCTGGATAATTTTAAAGCAAACCCTGGAAGTTACAAGGATGAAAAATAAGTTCATCCTTACATTTATCATTATCAGAGTAAGATCTGTTTTCCTTCCTTCCTTCCTCCCTTCCCTTCCCTTTCCTTCCCTTCCCTCCCCTCCCCTCCCCTCCCCTCTCCTCCCCTCCCCTCCCCTCCCCTCCCCTCCTCTCCCATTTTGGTATCATTAATGTACAATTACATGACCAACATTATGATTACTAGAGTCCCCCTGTTATCAAGTCCCTTCCACATACGCCATTACAGTCACTGTCCATCGACATGGTAAGATGCTATAGAAGCACTACTTGTCTTCTCTGTGTTATACTGCCTTACCTGTGTACCCCCTCCCACATTATGTGGGCTAATCATAATGCCCCTTTTCCCCCCTTACCCCTCTCTTCCCACCCATCCATCCCAGTCCCTTTCCCTTTGGTAACTGTTAGTCCATTCTTGGATTCTGTGATTCTGCTGCTGTTTTCTTCCTTCAGTTTTTCTTTGTTCTTATACTCCACATATGAGTGAAATCATTTGGTACTTGTCTTTCTCCACCTGGCTTATTTCACTGACCCTAATACCCTCTAGGTCCATCCATGTTGTTGCAAATGGTAGGATTTGTTTTCTTATGGCTGAATAATATTCCATTGTGTATATGTACCACATCTTCTTTATCCATTCCTCTACTGATGGACACTTAGGTTGCTTCTGTTTCTTGGCTATTGTGAATAGTGCTGCAATAAACATAGGGGTGCATCTGTCCTTTTCAAGCTGGGCTTTTGTATTCTTACAGTAAATTCCTAGGAGTGGAATTCCTGCGTCAAATGGTATTTCCATTTTGAGCTCTTTGAGGAACCTCCATATTGCTTTCCATAGTGGTTGAACTAATTTACATTCCCACCAGCAGTATAGGAGGGTTCCCCTTTCTCTACAACCTCGCCAGCATTTGTTGTTTGTCTTTTGCATGGTGGCGATCCTTACTGGTGTGAGGTGATATCTCATTGTGGTTTTAATTTGCATTTCTCTGATGACTAGCAATGTGGAGCATCTTTTCATATGTCTTTTGGCCATCTGCATTTCTTCTTTGTATAACTGTCTATTCAGCTCCTCTGCCCGTTTTTTAATT
>NW_026644964.1:0-47601 GCF_030020395.1 Manis pentadactyla | reverse complement strand
GTTACCTATCTCTCTGTCCTCTCTCTCTTAAAGTAGGATAGCACACAACTCTCTTTGTGTCTCTCCGCTTTCTATCAAAGGATTCCAGCATCTCTCTCTCTCTCTCTCTGTCCCTCTTTCTCTCTCAAAGAAGCATAGCATCTCTCTCTCTCTCCAAGAATTCTAGCATATCTCTCTTGCTCTCTCTCTCTGTTTAAGAAGTCTAGTTTCTCTCTCTCTCAAAGGAGCATAGCAACTCTCTGTCTCTCTATCTCTCCACTTTCTCTCAAAGGAGACTAGAATCTCTCTCTCATTCTCAACGGAGACTAGAATCCCTCTCTCTATCTATCTCTCTCTCTAAGGAGCTTAGCATGTATCTCTCTCACTCTCTCGTTCACAGGAGCCTAGCATTTCTCTCTTTCCTCTCTCCCTCAGTCTCCCTCAAAGGAGAATAGCATCTCTCTCTCTGTCTCCTTCTTTCTCTTTCTCTCAAAAAGCTTATCATATCTCTCTCTCTAAAAGGACCCAAACAACTCTCTCTCCCTCTCTCTCTCTGCCTCTCTCTCTCTCTCTCTCTCCCTCTAAGGAGCCTACCATGTATCTCCCTCACTCTCTCTTTCACAGGATCCTAGCATCTCTCTCTTTCCTCTCTCCATAAGTCTCACTCAATGGAACCTAGCATCTCTCTCTGTGTCTATTTCTTTCTCTTTCTCTCAAAAGGCTTAGCATATCTCTCTCTCTAAAAGGACCCAAACATCTCTCTCCATCTCTCTCTCTTTCTCTCTCTCACTCTCTCCCTCTCTCTCTCCAAGGAGAATATATTCTCTCCCTCACTCTCTCTCTCTCTCAAAGGGCCTAGGATCCCTCTCTCTCTCTGTCTGTCTCTCTCTCCGTCGAAGGAGCCTACCATCTCCATCTCTCTGTATATCTCTCTTTCGCTCAAGGGAGCCTAGAATCTCTCTCTCTCCCTCCCTCTCTCTGTCTCAAATGAGCCTAGCATCTCTCTCTATCTCTGTCTCTCTCAGTCTCTTTCTCTCTCACAAAGAATTCTAGAATATATCTCTCTGTCTCATTCAAAGGATTCTAGCATCTCTCTCTTTCTCTCTCTAAGAATCCTAGCATCACTCACTCTCTCTTCAAAGGAGCCTATCATCCCTCCCTCTCTGACAAAATAGCCGAGCAACTCTCTCTCTCTTTCTCTCAAAGGAGACTACCATCTCTCTTTCTCAAAGGAGCTAAGCATCTCTCTCTCTCTGTCTCTCTCTCTCATACCTAGGAGCATATATTCCCTCTCTCTCCCTCTCACTCTCAAAGGACACTCTGATCCCTCTCTCACTGTCTCTCTTTCTCTAAAAGGAACCCAGCATCTCTCTGTCTCTCTAGCTCTCCTCTTTCTCTCAAAGGAGCCTAGCATATCTCTTTCTCTCTCAAAGGAGCCTAGTATCTCTCTCTCTGTCAGAAAGAGCCTCAGAGCTCTCTCGCTGTCTCTCTCAAAGGAGACAAGCATCTATCTATCTATCAATCTCAAAGGAATCTAGCATCTCTCTCTATCTCTGTCTCTCTCTAAGAAGCTTAGTAACTCTCTCTCTCACTCAAAGGAGCCCAGCATATCTTTGTCTCTCTATCTATCTCTATTTCTCTCATAGGAGTCTAGAATATTTACGTCTCCGTCTCTCTCTCTCAAAGGAGCCTCGCGGCACTCTCTCTCTCTCCCTCTCTCTCTCTCTCTCTCCTTCTCTCTCCGAGGAGAAAATCGTCTATATTTCTCTCTCTCTCAATCGAACCTAGGTTACCTATCTCTGTGTCCTCTCTCTCTTAAAGTAGAATAGCATACAACTCTCTTTGTGTCTCTCCGCTTTCTATCAAAGGATTCCAGCATCTCTCTCTCTCTCTCTCTGTCCCTCTTTCTCTCTCAAAGAAGCATAGCATCTCTCTCTCTCTCCAAGAATTCTGGCATATCTCTCTTGCTCTCTCTCTCTGTTTAAGAAGTCTAGTTTCTCTCTCTCTCTCAAAGGAGCATAGCAACTCTCTGTCTCTCTATCTCTCCACTTTCTCTCAAAGGAGACTAGAATCTCTCTCTCATTCTCAAAGGAGACTAGAATCCCTCTCTCTATCTATCTCTCTCTCTAAGGAGCCTAGCATGTATCTCTCTCACTCTCTCGTTCACAGGAGCCTAGCACTTCTCTCTTTCCTCTCTCCCTCAGTCTCCCTCAAAGGAGAATAGCATCTCTCTCTCTGTCTCCTTCTTTCTCTTTCTCTCAAAAAGCTTATCATATCTCTCTCTCTAAAAGGACCCAAACAACTCTCTCTCCCTCTCTCTCTATGCCTCTCTCTCTCTCTCTCCCTCTAAGGAGCCTACCATGTATCTCCCTCACTCTCTCTTTCACAGGAGCCTAGCATCTCTCTCGTTCCTCTCTCCCTCAGTCTCTCTCAATGGAACCTAGCATCTCTCTCTCTGTCTATTTCTTTCTCTTTCTCTCAAAAGGCTTAGCATATCTCTCTCTCTTAAAGGACCCAAACATCTCTCTCCATCTCTCTCTCTTTCTCTCTCTCACTCACTCCCTCTCTCTCTCCAAGGAGAATATATTCTCTCCCTCACTCTCTCTCTCTCTCAAAGGGCCTAGGATCCCTCTCTCTCTCTGTCTGTCTCTCTCTCCGTCGAAGGAGCCTACCATCTCCATCTCTCTGTATATCTCTCTTTCGCCCATAGGAGCCTGGAATCTCTCACTCTCTGCCTCCCTCTCTCTGTCTGAAATGAGCCTAGCATCTCTCTCTATCTCTGTCTCTCTCAGTCTCTTTCTCTTTCTCAAAGAATCCTAGAATATATCTCTCTGTCAAATTCAAAGGATTCTAGCATCTCTCTCTTTCTCTCTCTAAGAATCCTAGCATCACTCACTCTCTCTTCAAAGTAGCCTATCATCCCTAACTCTATGACAAAATAGCCGAGCAACTCTCTCTCTCTTTCTCTCAAAGGAGACTACCATCTCTCTTTCTCAAAGGAGCTAAGCATCTCTCTCTCTGTCTCTCTCTCTCATACCAAGGAGCATATATTCCCTCTCTCTCCCTCTCTCTCTCAAAGGAGCCTTTGATCCCTCTCTCACTGTCTCTCTTTCTCTAAAAGGAACCCAGCATCTCTCTGTCTCTCTAGCTCTCCTCTTACTCTCAAAGGAGCCTAGCATATCTCTTTCTCTCTCAAAGGAGCCTAGTATCTTTCTCTCTCTCACAAAGGAGCCTCAGAGCTCTCTCGCTGTCTCTCTCAAAGGAGACAAGCATCTATCTATCTATCAATCTCAAAGGAATCTAGCATCTCTCTCTATCTCTGTCTCTCTCTAAGAAGCTTAGAAACTCTCTCTCTCACTCAAAGGAGCCCAGCATATCTTTGTCTCTCTATCTATCTCTATTTCTCTCATAGGAGTCTGGAATCTTTACGTCTCCGTCTCTCTCTCTCAAAGGAGCCTCGCGTCACTCTCTCTCTCTCCCTCTATCTCTCTCTCTCTCCCTCTCTCTCCGAGGAGAAAATCGTCTATATTTCTCTCTCTCTCAATCGAACCTAGGTTACCTATCTCTCTGTCCTCTCTCTCTTAAAGTAGGATAGCACACAACTCTCTTTGTGTCTCTCCGCTTTCTATCAAAGGATTCCAGCATCTCTCTCTCTCTCTCTCTGTCCCTCTTTCTCTCTCAAAGAAGCATAGCATCTCTCTCTCTCTCCAAGAATTCTAGCATATCTCTCTTGCTCTCTCTCTCTGTTTAAGAAGTCTAGTTTCTCTCTCTCTCAAAGGAGCATAGCAACTCTCTGTCTCTCTATCTCTCCACTTTCTCTCAAAGGAGACTAGAATCTCTCTCTCATTCTCAACGGAGACTAGAATCCCTCTCTCTATCTATCTCTCTCTCTAAGGAGCTTAGCATGTATCTCTCTCACTCTCTCGTTCACAGGAGCCTAGCATTTCTCTCTTTCCTCTCTCCCTCAGTCTCCCTCAAAGGAGAATAGCATCTCTCTCTCTGTCTCCTTCTTTCTCTTTCTCTCAAAAAGCTTATCATATCTCTCTCTCTAAAAGGACCCAAACAACTCTCTCTCCCTCTCTCTCTATGCCTCTCTCTCTCTCTCTCCCTCTAAGGAGCCTACCATGTATCTCCCTCACTCTCTCTTTCACAGGAGCCTAGCATCTCTCTCGTTCCTCTCTCCCTCAGTCTCTCTCAATGGAACCTAGCATCTCTCTCTCTGTCTATTTCTTTCTCTTTCTCTCAAAAGGCTTAGCATATCTCTCTCTCTTAAAGGACCCAAACATCTCTCTCCATCTCTCTCTCTTTCTCTCTCTCACTCACTCCCTCTCTCTCTCCAAGGAGAATATATTCTCTCCCTCACTCTCTCTCTCTCTCAAAGGGCCTAGGATCCCTCTCTCTCTCTGTCTGTCTCTCTCTCCGTCGAAGGAGCCTACCATCTCCATCTCTCTGTATATCTCTCTTTCGCCCATAGGAGCCTGGAATCTCTCACTCTCTGCCTCCCTCTCTCTGTCTGAAATGAGCCTAGCATCTCTCTCTATCTCTGTCTCTCTCAGTCTCTTTCTCTTTCTCAAAGAATCCTAGAATATATCTCTCTGTCAAATTCAAAGGATTCTAGCATCTCTCTCTTTCTCTCTCTAAGAATCCTAGCATCACTCACTCTCTCTTCAAAGTAGCCTATCATCCCTAACTCTATGACAAAATAGCCGAGCAACTCTCTCTCTCTTTCTCTCAAAGGAGACTACCATCTCTCTTTCTCAAAGGAGCTAAGCATCTCTCTCTCTGTCTCTCTCTCTCATACCAAGGAGCATATATTCCCTCTCTCTCCCTCTCTCTCTCAAAGGAGCCTTTGATCCCTCTCTCACTGTCTCTCTTTCTCTAAAAGGAACCCAGCATCTCTCTGTCTCTCTAGCTCTCCTCTTACTCTCAAAGGAGCCTAGCATATCTCTTTCTCTCTCAAAGGAGCCTAGTATCTTTCTCTCTCTCACAAAGGAGCCTCAGAGCTCTCTCGCTGTCTCTCTCAAAGGAGACAAGCATCTATCTATCTATCAATCTCAAAGGAATCTAGCATCTCTCTCTATCTCTGTCTCTCTCTAAGAAGCTTAGAAACTCTCTCTCTCACTCAAAGGAGCCCAGCATATCTTTGTCTCTCTATCTATCTCTATTTCTCTCATAGGAGTCTGGAATCTTTACGTCTCCGTCTCTCTCTCTCAAAGGAGCCTCGCGTCACTCTCTCTCTCTCCCTCTATCTCTCTCTCTCTCCCTCTCTCTCCGAGGAGAAAATCGTCTATATTTCTCTCTCTCTCAATCGAACCTAGGTTACCTATCTCTCTGTCCTCTCTCTCTTAAAGTAGGATAGCACACAACTCTCTTTGTGTCTCTCCGCTTTCTATCAAAGGATTCCAGCATCTCTCTCTCTCTCTCTCTGTCCCTCTTTCTCTCTCAAAGAAGCATAGCATCTCTCTCTCTCTCCAAGAATTCTAGCATATCTCTCTTGCTCTCTCTCTCTGTTTAAGAAGTCTAGTTTCTCTCTCTCTCAAAGGAGCATAGCAACTCTCTGTCTCTCTATCTCTCCACTTTCTCTCAAAGGAGACTAGAATCTCTCTCTCATTCTCAACGGAGACTAGAATCCCTCTCTCTATCTATCACTCTCTCTAAGGAGCTTAGCATGTATCTCTCTCACTCTCTCGTTCACAGGAGCCTAGCATTTCTCTCTTTCCTCTCTCCCTCAGTCTCCCTCAAAGGAGAATAGCATCTCTCTCTCTGTCTCCTTCTTTCTCTTTCTCTCAAAAAGCTTATCATATCTCTCTCTCTAAAAGGACCCAAACAACTCTCTCTCCCTCTCTCTCTCTGCCTCTCTCTCTCTCTCTCTCTCCCTCTAAGGAGCCTACCATGTATCTCCCTCACTCTCTCTTTCACAGGATCCTAGCATCTCTCTCTTTCCTCTCTCCATAAGTCTCACTCAATGGAACCTAGCATCTCTCTCTGTGTCTATTTCTTTCTCTTTCTCTCAAAAGGCTTAGCATATCTCTCTCTCTAAAAGGACCCAAACATCTCTCTCCATCTCTCTCTCTTTCTCTCTCTCACTCTCTCCCTCTCTCTCTCCAAGGAGAATATATTCTCTCCCTCACTCTCTCTCTCTCTCAAAGGGCCTAGGATCCCTCTCTCTCTCTGTCTGTCTCTCTCTCCGTCGAAGGAGCCTACCATCTCCATCTCTCTGTATATCTCTCTTTCGCTCAAGGGAGCCTAGAATCTCTCTCTCTCCCTCCCTCTCTCTGTCTCAAATGAGCCTAGCATCTCTCTCTATCTCTGTCTCTCTCAGTCTCTTTCTCTCTCACAAAGAATTCTAGAATATATCTCTCTGTCTCATTCAAAGGATTCTAGCATCTCTCTCTTTCTCTCTCTAAGAATCCTAGCATCACTCACTCTCTCTTCAAAGGAGCCTATCATCCCTCCCTCTCTGACAAAATAGCCGAGCAACTCTCTCTCTCTTTCTCTCAAAGGAGACTACCATCTCTCTTTCTCAAAGGAGCTAAGCATCTCTCTCTCTCTGTCTCTCTCTCTCATACCTAGGAGCATATATTCCCTCTCTCTCCCTCTCACTCTCAAAGGAGACTCTGATCCCTCTCTCACTGTCTCTCTTTCTCTAAAAGGAACCCAGCATCTCTCTGTCTCTCTAGCTCTCCTCTTTCTCTCAAAGGAGCCTAGCATATCTCTTTCTCTCTCAAAGGAGCCTAGTATCTCTCTCTCTGTCAGAAAGAGCCTCAGAGCTCTCTCGCTGTCTCTCTCAAAGGAGACAAGCATCTATCTATCTATCAATCTCAAAGGAATCTAGCATCTCTCTCTATCTCTGTCTCTCTCTAAGAAGCTTAGTAACTCTCTCTCTCACTCAAAGGAGCCCAGCATATCTTTGTCTCTCTATCTATCTCTATTTCTCTCATAGGAGTCTAGAATATTTACGTCTCCGTCTCTCTCTCTCAAAGGAGCCTCGCGGCACTCTCTCTCTCTCCCTCTCTCTCTCTCTCTCTCCTTCTCTCTCCGAGGAGAAAATCGTCTATATTTCTCTCTCTCTCAATCGAACCTAGGTTACCTATCTCTGTGTCCTCTCTCTCTTAAAGTAGAATAGCATACAACTCTCTTTGTGTCTCTCCGCTTTCTATCAAAGGATTCCAGCATCTCTCTCTCTCTCTCTCTGTCCCTCTTTCTCTCTCAAAGAAGCATAGCATCTCTCTCTCTCTCCAAGAATTCTGGCATATCTCTCTTGCTCTCTCTCTCTGTTTAAGAAGTCTAGTTTCTCTCTCTCTCTCAAAGGAGCATAGCAACTCTCTGTCTCTCTATCTCTCCACTTTCTCTCAAAGGAGACTAGAATCTCTCTCTCATTCTCAAAGGAGACTAGAATCCCTCTCTCTATCTATCTCTCTCTCTAAGGAGCCTAGCATGTATCTCTCTCACTCTCTCGTTCACAGGAGCCTAGCACTTCTCTCTTTCCTCTCTCCCTCAGTCTCCCTCAAAGGAGAATAGCATCTCTCTCTCTGTCTCCTTCTTTCTCTTTCTCTCAAAAAGCTTATCATATCTCTCTCTCTAAAAGGACCCAAACAACTCTCTCTCCCTCTCTCTCTATGCCTCTCTCTCTCTCTCTCCCTCTAAGGAGCCTACCATGTATCTCCCTCACTCTCTCTTTCACAGGAGCCTAGCATCTCTCTCGTTCCTCTCTCCCTCAGTCTCTCTCAATGGAACCTAGCATCTCTCTCTCTGTCTATTTCTTTCTCTTTCTCTCAAAAGGCTTAGCATATCTCTCTCTCTTAAAGGACCCAAACATCTCTCTCCATCTCTCTCTCTTTCTCTCTCTCACTCACTCCCTCTCTCTCTCCAAGGAGAATATATTCTCTCCCTCACTCTCTCTCTCTCTCAAAGGGCCTAGGATCCCTCTCTCTCTCTGTCTGTCTCTCTCTCCGTCGAAGGAGCCTACCATCTCCATCTCTCTGTATATCTCTCTTTCGCCCATAGGAGCCTGGAATCTCTCACTCTCTGCCTCCCTCTCTCTGTCTGAAATGAGCCTAGCATCTCTCTCTATCTCTGTCTCTCTCAGTCTCTTTCTCTTTCTCAAAGAATCCTAGAATATATCTCTCTGTCAAATTCAAAGGATTCTAGCATCTCTCTCTTTCTCTCTCTAAGAATCCTAGCATCACTCACTCTCTCTTCAAAGTAGCCTATCATCCCTAACTCTATGACAAAATAGCCGAGCAACTCTCTCTCTCTTTCTCTCAAAGGAGACTACCATCTCTCTTTCTCAAAGGAGCTAAGCATCTCTCTCTCTGTCTCTCTCTCTCATACCAAGGAGCATATATTCCCTCTCTCTCCCTCTCTCTCTCAAAGGAGCCTTTGATCCCTCTCTCACTGTCTCTCTTTCTCTAAAAGGAACCCAGCATCTCTCTGTCTCTCTAGCTCTCCTCTTACTCTCAAAGGAGCCTAGCATATCTCTTTCTCTCTCAAAGGAGCCTAGTATCTTTCTCTCTCTCACAAAGGAGCCTCAGAGCTCTCTCGCTGTCTCTCTCAAAGGAGACAAGCATCTATCTATCTATCAATCTCAAAGGAATCTAGCATCTCTCTCTATCTCTGTCTCTCTCTAAGAAGCTTAGAAACTCTCTCTCTCACTCAAAGGAGCCCAGCATATCTTTGTCTCTCTATCTATCTCTATTTCTCTCATAGGAGTCTGCAATCTTTACGTCTCCGTCTCTCTCTCTCAAAGGAGCCTCGCGTCACTCTCTCTCTCTCCCTCTATCTCTCCCTCTCTCCTTCTCTCTCCGAGGAGAAAATCGTCTATATTTCACTCTCTCTCAATCGAACCTAGGTTCCCTATCTCTCTGTCCTCTCTCTCTTAAAGTAGAATAGCATACAACTCTCTTTGTGTCTCTCCGCTTTCTATCAAAAGGATCCCAGCATCTCTCTCTCTCTCTCACTCTCTCTCTCTCTCTCTCTCTCTGTCCCTCTTTCTCTCTCAAAGGAGCATAGCATCTCTCTCTCTCTCCAAGAATTCTAGCATATCTCTCTTGCTCTCTCTCTGTTTAAGAAGTCTAGTTTCTCTCTCTCTCAAAGGAGCATAGCAACTCTCTGTCTCTCTATCTCTCCACTTTCTCTCAAAGGAGACTAGAATCTCTCTCTCATTCTCAACGGAGACTAGAATCCCTCTCTCTATCTATCTCTCTCTCTAAGGAGCCTAGCATGTATCTCTCTCATTCTCTCGTTCACAGGAGCCTAGCATTTCTCTCTTTCCTCTCTCCCTCAGTCTCCCTCAAAGGAGAATAGCATCTCTCTCTCTGTCTCCTTCTTTCTCTTTCTCTCAAAAAGCTTATCATATCTTTCTCTCTAAAAGGACCCAAACAACTCTCTCTCTCCCTCTAAGGAGCCTACCATGTATCTCCCTCACACTCTCTTTCACAGGAGCCTAGCATCTCTCTCTTTCTTCTCTCCCTCAGTCACTCTCAATGGAACCTAGCATCTCTCTCTCTGTCTATTTCTTTCTCTTTCTCTCAAAAGGCTTAGCATATCTCTCTCTCTAAAAGGACCCAAACATCTCTCTCCATCTCTCTCTCTTTCTCTCTCTCACTCTCTCCCTCTCTCTCTCCAAGGAAAATATATTCTCTCCCTCACTCTCTCCCTCTCTCTCTCAAAGGGCCTAGGATCCCTCTCTCTCTCTGTCTATTTCTCTCTCTGTCGAAGGAGCCTACCATCGCTATCTCTCTGTATATCTCTCTTTCGCTCAAAGGAGCCTAGAATCTCTCACTCTCCCTCCCTCTCTCTGTCTCAAATGAGCCTAGAATCTTTCTCTATCTCTGTCTCTCTCAGTCTCTTTCTCTCTCACAAAGAATTCTAGAATATATCTCTCTGTCTCATTCAAAGGATTCTAGCATCTCTCTCTTTCTCTCTCTAAGAATCCTAGCATCACTCACTCTCTCTTCAAAGGAGCCTATCATCCCTCCCTCTCTGACAAAATAGCCGAGCAACTCGCTCTCTCTTTCTCTCAAAGGAGACTACCATCTCTCTTTCACAAAGGAGCTAAGCATCTCTCTCTCTGTCTCTCTCTCTCATACCTAGGAGCATATATTCCCTCCCTCTCCTTCTCACTCTCAAAGGAGACTCTGATCCCTCTCTCACTGTCTCGCTTTCTCTAAAAGGAACCCAGCATCTCTTTGTCTCTCTAGCTCTCCTCTTTCTCTCAAAGGAGCCTAGCATATCTCTTTCTCTCTCAAAGGAGCCTAGTATCTCTCTCTCTGTCAGAAAGAGCCTCAGAGCTCTTTCGCTGTCTCTCTCAAAGGAGACAAGCATCTATCTATCAATCTCAAAGGAATCTAGCATCTCTCTCTATCTCTGTCTCTCTCTAAGAAGCTTAGAAACTCTCTCACTCACTCAAAGGAGCCCAGCATATCTTTGTCTCTCTATCTATCTCTATTTCTCTCATAGGAGTCTAGAATATTTACGTCTCCGTCTCTATCTCTCAAAGGAGCCTCGCGGCACTCTCTCTCTCTCCCTCTATCTCTCTCTCTCTCCCTCTCTCTCCGAGGAGAAAATCGTCTATATTTCTCTCTCTCTCAATCGAACCTAGGTTACCTATCTCTCTGTCCTCTCTCTCTTAAAGTAGGATAGCACACAACTCTCTTTGTGTCTCTCCGCTTTCTATCAAAGGATTCCAGCATCTCTCTCTCTCTCTCTGTCCCTCTTTCTCTCTCAAAGAAGCATAGCATCTCTCTCTCTCTCTCCAAGAATTCTACAATATCTCTCTTGCTCTCTCTCTCTGTTTAAGAAGTCTAGTTTCTCTCTCTCTCAAAGGAGCATAGCAACTCTCTGTCTCTCTATCTCTCCACTTTCTCTCAAAGGAGACTAGAATCTCTCTCTCATTCTCAACGGAGACTAGAATCCCTCTCTCTATCTATCTCTCTCTCTAAGGAGCTTAGCATGTATCTCTCTCACTCTCTCGTTCACAGGAGCCTAGCATTTCTCTCTTTCCTCTCTCCCTCAGTCTCCCTCAAAGGAGAATAGCATCTCTCTCTCTGTCTCCTTCTTTCTCTTTCTCTCAAAAAGCTTATCATATCTCTCTCTCTAAAAGGACCCAAACAACTCTCTCTCCCTCTCTCTCTCTGCCTCTCTCTCTCTCTCTCTCTCCCTCTAAGGAGCCTACCATGTATCTCCCTCACTCTCTCTTTCACAGGATCCTAGCATCTCTCTCTTTCCTCTCTCCCTTAGTCTCACTCAATGGAACCTAGCATCTCTCTCTGTGTCTATTTCTTTCTCTTTCTCTCAAAAGGCTTAGCATATCTCTCTCTCTAAAAGGACCCAAACATCTCTCTCCATCTCTCTCTCTTTCTCTCTCTCACTCTCTCCCTCTCTCTCTCCAAGGAGAATATATTCTCTCCCTCACTCTCTCTCTCTCTCAAAGGGCCTAGGATCCCTCTCTCTCTCTGTCTGTCTCTCTCTCCGTCGAAGGAGCCTACCATCTCCATCTCTCTGTATATCTCTCTTTCGCTCAAAGGAGCCTAGAATCTCTCTCTCTCCCTCCCTCTCTCTGTCTCAAATGAGCCTAGCATCTCTCTCTATCTCTGTCTCTCTCAGTCTCTTTCTCTCTCACAAAGAATTCTAGAATATATCTCTCTGTCTCATTCAAAGGATTCTAGCATCTCTCTCTTTCTCTCTCTAAGAATCCTAGCATCACTCACTCTCTCTTCAAAGGAGCCTATCATCCCTCCCTCTCTGACAAAATAGCCGAGCAACTCTCTCTCTCTTTCTCTCAAAGGAGACTACCATCTCTCTTTCTCAAAGGAGCTAAGCATCTCTCTCTCTGTCTCTCTCTCTCATACCAAGGAGCATATATTCCCTCTCTCTCCCTCTCACTCTCAAAGGAGACTCTGATCCCTCTCTCACTGTCTCTCTTTCTCTAAAAGGAACCCAGCATCTCTCTGTCTCTCTATCTCTCCTCTTTCTCTCAAAGGAGCCTAGCATATCTCTTTCTCTCTCAAAGGAGCCTAGTATCTCTCTCTCTGTCAGAAAGAGCCTCAGAGCTCTCTCGCTGTCTCTCTCAAAGGAGACAAGCACCTATCTATCTATCAAACTCAAAGGAATCTAGCATCTCTCTCTATCTCTGTCTCTCTCTAAGAAGCTTAGAAACTCTCTCTCTCACTCAAAGGAGCCCAGCATATCTTTGTCTCTCTATCTATCTCTATTTCTCTCATAGGAGTCTAGAATATTTACGTCTCCGTCTCTCTCTCTCAAAGGAGCCTCGCGGCACTCTCTCTCTCTCCCTCTCTCTCTCTCTCTCTCTCCTTCTCTCTCCGAGGAGAAAATCGTCTATATTTCTCTCTTTCTCAATCGAACCTAGGTTACCTATCTCTCTGTCCTCTCTCTCTTAAAGTAGAATAGCATACAACTCTCTTTGTGTCTCTCCGCTTTCTATCAAAGGATCCCAGTATATCTCTCTCTCTCTCTCTGTCCCTCTTTCTCTCTCAAAGGAGCATAGCATCTCTCTCTCTCTCCAAGAATTCCAGCATATCTCTCTTGCTCTCTCTCTCTCTGTTTAAGAAGTCTAGTTTCTCTCTCTCTCAAAGGAGCATAGCAACTCTCTGTCTCTCTATCTCTCCACTTTCTCTCAAAGGAGACTAGAATCTCTCTATCATTCTCAAAGGAGACTAGAATCCCTCTCTCTATCTATCTCTCTCTCTAAGGAGCCTAGCATGTATCTCTCTCACTCTCTCGTTCACAGGAGCCTAGCACTTCTCTCTTTCCTCTCTCCCTCAGTCTCCCTCAAAGGAGAATAGCATCTCTCTCTCTTTCTCCTTCTTTCTCTTTCTCTCAAAAAGCTTATCATATCTCTCTCTCTAAAAGGACCCAAACAACTCTCTCTCCCTCTCTCTCTATGCCTCTCTCTCTCTCTCTCCCTCTAAGGAGCCTACCATGTATCTCCCTCACTCTCTCTTTCACAGGAGCCTAGCATCTCTCTCGTTCCTCTCTCCTTCAGTCTCTCTCAATGGAACCTAGCATCTCTCTCTCTGTCTATTTCTTTCTCTTTCTCTCAAAAGGCTTAGCATATCTCTCTCTCTAAAAGGACCCAAATATCTCTCTCCATCTCTCTCTCTTTCTCTCTCTCACTCTCTCCCTCTCTCTCTCCAAGGAGAATATATTCTCTCCCTCACTCTCTCTCTCTCTCAAAGGGCCTAGGATCCCTCTCTCTCTCTGTCTGTCTCTCTCTCCGTCGAAGGAGCCTACCATCTCCATCTCTCTGTATATCTCTCTTTCGCTCATAGGAGCCTGGAATCTCTCACTCTCTGCCTCCCTCTCTCTGCCTCAAATGAGCCTAGCATCTCTCTCTATCTCTGTCTCTCTCAGTCTCTTTCTCTTTCTCAAAGAATCCTAGAATATATCTCTCTGTCAAATTCAAAGGATTCTAGCATCTCTCTCTTTCTCTCTCTAAGAATCCTAGCATCACTCACTCTCTCTTCAAAGGAGCCTATCATCCCTAACTCTATGACAAAATAGCCGAGCAACTCTCTCTCTCTTTCTCTCAAATTAGACTACCATCTCTCTTTCTCAAAGGAGCTAAGCATCTCTCTCTCTGTCTCTCTCTCTCATACCAAGGAGCATATATTCCCTCTCTCTCCCTCTCTCTCTCAAAGGAGCCTTTGATCCCTCTCTCACTGTCTCTCTTTCTCTAAAAGGAACCCAGCATCTCTCTGTCTCTCTAGCTCTCCTCTTACTCTCAAAGGAGCCTAGCATATCTCTTTCTCTCTCAAAGGAGCCTAGTATCTCTCTCTCTCTCAGAAAGGAGCCTCAGAGCTCTCTCGCTGTCTCTCTCAAAGGAGACAAGCATCTATCTATCTATCAATCTCAAAGGAATCTAGCATCTCTCTCTATCTCTGTCTCTCTCTAAGAAGCTTAGAAACTCTCTCTCTCACTCAAAGGAGCCCAGCATATCTTTGTCTCTCTATCTATCTCTATTTCTCTCATAGGAGTCTGGAATCTTTACGTCTCCGTCTCTCTCTCTCAAAGGAGCCTCGCGTCACTCTCTCTCTCTCCCTCTATCTCTCCCTCTCTCCTTCTCTCTCCGAGGAGAAAATCGTCTATATTTCACTCTCTCTCAATCGAACCTAGGTTCCCTATCTCTCTGTCCTCTCTCTCTTAAAGTAGAATAGCATACAACTCTCTTTGTGTCTCTCCGTTTTCTTTCAAAGGATCCCAGCATCTCTCTCTCTCTCTCTCTCTCTCTCTCTCTCTCTCTCTCTCTCTCTCTCTCTCTGTCCCTCTTTCTCTCTCAAAGGAGCATAGCATCTCTCTCTCTCTCCAAGAATTCTAGCATATCTCTCTTGCTCTCTCTCTCTGTTTAAGAAGTCTAGTTTCTCTCTCTCTCAAAGGAGCATAGCAACTCTCTGTCTCTCTATCTCTCCACTTTCTCTCAAAGGAGACTAGAATCTCTCTCTCATTCTCAACGGAGACTAGAATCCCTCTCTCTATCTATCTCTCTCTCTAAGGAGCCTAGCATGTATCTCTCTCACTCTCCGTTCACAGGAGCCAGCATTTCTCTCTTTCCTCTCTCCCTCAGTCTCCCTCAAAGGAGAATAGCATCTCTCTCTCTGTCTCCTTCTTTCTCTTTCTCTCAAAAAGCTTATCATATCTCTCTCTCTAAAAGGACCCAAACAACTCTCTCTCCCTCTCTCTCTATGCCTCTCTCTCTCTCTCTCCCTCTAAGGAGCCTACCATGTATCTCCCTCACTCTCTCTTTCACAGGAGCCTAGCATCTCTCTCTTTCCTCTCTCCCTCAGTCTCTCTCAATGGAACCTAGCATCTCTCTCTCTGTCTATTTCTTTCTCTTTCTCTCAAAAGGCTTAGCATATCTCTCTCTCTAAAAGGACCCAAACATCTCTCTCCATCTCTCTCTCTTTCTCTCTCTCACTCTCTCCCTCTCTCTCTCCAAGGAGAATATATTCTCTCCCTCACTCTCTCTCTCTCTCAAAGGGCCTAGGATCCCTCTCTCTCTCTGCCTGTCTCTCTCTCCGTCGAAGGAGCCTACCATCGCTATCTCTCTGTATATCTCTCTTTCGCTCAAAGGAGCCTAGAATCTCTCACTCTCCCTCCCTCTCTCTGTCTCAAATGAGCCTAGAATCTCTCTATATCTCTGTCTCTCTCAGTCTCTTTCTCTCTCTCAAAGAATTCTAGAATATATCTCTCTGTCTCATTCAAAGGATTCTAGCATCTCTCTCTTTCTCTCTCTAAGAATCCTAGCATCACTCACTCTCTCTTCAAAGGAACCTATCATCCCTCCCTCTCTGACAAAATAGCCGAGCAACTCTCTCTCTCTTTCTCTCAAAGGAGACTACCATCTCTCTTTCTCAAAGGAGCTAAGCATCTCTCTCTCTGTCTCTCTCTCTCATACCTAGGAGCATATATTCCCTCCCTCTCCTTCTCACTCTCAAAGGAGACTCTGATCCCTCTCTCACTGTCTTGCTTTCTCTAAAAGGAACCCAGCATCTCTTTGTCTCTCTAGCTCTCCTCTTTCTCTCAAAGGAGCCTAGCATATCTCTTTCTCTCTCAAAGGAGCCTAGTATCTCTCTCTCTGTCAGAAAGAGCCTCAGAGCTCTTTCGCTGTCTCTCTCAAAGGAGACAAGCATCTATCTATCAACCTCAAAGGAATCTAGCATCTCTCTCTATCTCTGTCTCTCTCTAAGAAGCTTAGAAACTCTCTCACTCAAAGGAGCCCAGCATATCTTTGTCTCTCTATCTATCTCTATTTCTCTCATAGGAGTCTAGAATATTTACGTCTCCGTCTCTCTCTCTCAAAGGAGCCTCGCGGCACTCTCTCTCTCTCCCTCTATCTCTCTCTCTCTCCCTCTCTCTCCGAGGAGAAAATCGTCTATATTTCTCTCTCTCTCAATCGAACCTAGGTTACCTATCTCTCTGTCCTCTCTCTCTTAAAGTAGGATAGCACACAACTCTCTTTGTGTCTCTCCGCTTTCTATCAAAGGATTCCAGCATCTCTCTCTCTCTCTCTCTCTCTCTGTCCCTCTTTCTCTCTCAAAGGAGCATAGCATCTCTCTCTCTCTCCAAGAATTCTAGCATATCTCTCTTGCTCTCTCTCTCTCTGTTTAAGAAGTCTAGTTTCTCTCTCTCTCAAAGGAGCATAGCAACTCTCTGTCTCTCTATCTCTCCACTTTCTCTCAAAGGAGACTAGAATCTCTCTCTCATTCTCAACGGAGACTAGAATCCCTCTCTCTATCTATCTCTCTCTCTAAGAAGCCTAGCATGTATCTCTCTCACTCTCTCGTTCACAGGAGCCTAGCATTTCTCTCTTTCCTCTCTCCCTCAGTCTCCCTCAAAGGAGAATAGCATCTCTCTCTCTGTCTCCTTCTTTCTCTTTCTCTCAAAAAGCTTATCATATCTCTCTCTCTAAAAGGACCCAAACAACTCTCTCTCCCTCTCTCTCTCTGCCTCTCTCTCTCTCTCTCTCTCCCTCTAAGGAGCCTACCATGTATCTCCCTCACTCTCTCTTTCACAGGAGCCTAGCATCTCTCTCGTTCCTCTCTCCCTCAGTCTCTCTCAATGGAACCTAGCATCTCTCTCTCTGTCTATTTCTTTCTCTTTCTCTCAAAAGGCTTACCATAACTCTCTCTCTAAAAGGACCCAAACATCTCTCTCCATTTCTCTCTCTTTCTCTCTCTCACTCTCTCCCTCTCTCTCTCCAAGGAGAATATATTCTCTCCCTCACTCTCTCTCTCTCTCAAAGGGCCTAGGATCCCTCTCTCTCTCTGTCTGTCTCTCTCTCCGTCGAAGGAGCCTACCATCTCCATCTCTCTGTATATCTCTCTTTCGCTCAAAGGAGCCTAGAATCTCTCACTCTCCCTCCCTCTCTCTGTCTCAAATGAGCCTAGCATCTCTCTCTATCTCTGTCTCTCTCAGTCTCTTTGTCTCTCACAAAGAATTCTAGAATATATCTCTCTGTCTCATTCAAAGGATTCTAGCATCTCTCTCTTTCTCTCTCTAAGAATCCTAGCATCACTCACTCTCTCTTCAAAGGAGCCTATCATCCCTCCCTCTCTGACAAAATAGCCGAGCAACTCTCTCTCTCTTTCTCTCAAAGGAGACTACCATCTCTCTTTCTCAAATGAGCTAAGCATCTCTCTCTCTGTCTCTCTCTCTCATACCTAGGAGCATATATTCCCTCTCTCTCCCTCTCACTCTCAAAGGACACTCTGATCCCTCTCTCACTGTCTCTCTTTCTCTAAAAGGAACCCAGCATCTCTCTGTCTCTCTAGCTCTCCTCTTTCTCTCAAAGGAGCCTAGCATATCTCTTTCTCTCTCAAAGGAGCCTAGTATCTCTCTCTCTGTCAGAAAGAGCCTCAGAGCTCTCTCGCTGTCTCTCTCAAAGGAGACAAGCATCTATCTATCTATCAATCTCAAAGGAATCTAGCATCTCTCTCTATCTCTGTCTCTCTCTAAGAAGCTTAGAAACTCTCTCTCACTCAAAGGAGCCCAGCATATCTTTGTCTCTCTATCTATCTCTATTTCTCTCATATAGGATTCTAGAATATTTACGTCTCCGTCTCTCTCTCTCAAAGGAGCCTCGCGGCACTCTCTCTCTCTCCCTCTCTCTCTCTCTCCTTCTCTCTCCGAGGAGAAAATCGTCTATATTTCTCTCTCTCTCAATCGAACCTAGGTTACCTATCTCTCTGTCCTCTCTCTCTTAAAGTAGAATAGCATACAACTCTCTTTGTGTCTCTCCGCTTTCTATCAAAGGATCCCAGCATCTCTCTCTCTCTCTCTCTCTCTCTGTCCCTCTTTCTCTCTCAAAGGAGCATAGCATCTCTCTCTCTCTCCAAGAATTCTAGCATATCTCTCTTGCTCTCTCTCTCTCTGTTTAAGAAGTCTAGTTTCTCTCTCTCTCAAAGGAGCATAGCAACTCTCTGTCTCTCTATCTCTCCACTTTCTCTCAAAGGAGACTAGAATCTCTCTCTCATTCTCAAAGGAGACTAGAATCCCTCTCTCTATCTATCTCTCTCTCTAAGGAGCCTAGCATGTATCTCTCTCACTCTCTCGTTCACAGGAGCCTAGCATTTCTCTCTTTCCTCTCTCCCTCAGTCTCCCTCAAAGGAGAATAGCATCTCTCTCTCTGTCTCCTTCTTTCTCTTTCTCTCAAAAAGCTTATCATATCTATCTCTCTAAAAGGACCCAAACAACTCTCTCTCCCTCTCTCTCTTTGCCTCTCGCTCTCTCTCTCCCTCTAAGTAGCCTACCATGTATCTCCCTCACTCTCTCTTTCACAGGAGCCTAGCATCTCTCTCTTTCCTCTCTCCCTCAGTCTCTCTCAATGGAACCTAGCATCTCTCTCTCTGTCTATTCCTTTCTCTTTCTCTCAAAAGGCTTAGCATATCTCTCTCTCTAAAAGGACCCAAACATCTCTCTCCATCTCTCTCTCTATCTCTCTCTCACTCTCTCCCTCTCTCTCTCCAAGGAGAATATATTCTCTCCCTCACTCTCTCTCTCAAAGGGCCTAGGATCCCTCTCTCTCTCTGTCTGTCTCTCTCTCCGTCGAAGGAGCCTACCATCTCCATCTCTCTGTATATCCCTCTTTCGCTCAAAGGAGCCTAGAATCTCTCACTCTCCCTCCCACTCTCTGTCTCAAATGAGCCTAGCATCTCTCTCTATCTCTGTCTCTCTCAGTCTCTTTCTCTCTCTCAAAGTATCCTAGAATATATCTCTCTGTCAAATTCAAAGGATTCTAGCATCTCTCTCTTTCTCTCTCTAAGAATCCTAGCATCACTCACTCTCTCTTCAAAGGAGTCTATCATCCCTCCCTCTCTGACAAAATAGTCAAGCAACTCTCTCTCTCTTTCTCTCAAAGGAGACTACCATCTCTCTTTCTCAAAGGAGCTAAGCATCTCTCTCTCTGTCTCTCTCTCTCATACCTAGGAGCATATATTCCCTCTCTCTCCCTCTCTCTCTCAAAGGAGCCTTTGATCTCTCCCTCACTGTCTCTCTTTCTCTAAAAGGAACCCAGCATCTCTCTGTCTCTCTAGCACTCCTCTTTCTCTCAAAGGAGCCTAGCATATCTCTTTCTCTCTCAAAGGAGCCTAGTATCTCTCTCTCTCTCAGAAAGGAGCCTCAGAGCTCTCTCGCTGTCTCTTTCAAAGGAGACAAGCATCTATTTATCTCTCTCTCTCAAAGGAATCTAGCATCTCTCTCTATCTCTGTCTCTCTCTAAGAAGCTTAGAAACTCTCTCTCTCACTCAAAGGAGCCCAGCATATCTTTGTCTCTCTATCTATCTCTGTTTCTCTCATATGAGTCTAGAATATTTACGTCTCCATCTCTCTCTCTCAAAGGATCCTCGCGGCACTCTCTCTTTCTCCCTCTATCTCTCTCTCTCTCCCTCTCTCTCCGAGGAGAAAATCGTCTATATTTCTCTCTCTCTCAATCGAACCTAGGTTCCCTATCTCTCTCTCCTCTTTATCTTAAAGTAGAATAGCATACAACTCTCTTTGTGTCTCTCCGCTTTCTATCAAAGTATCCCAGCATCTCTCTCTCTCTCTCTCTCTGTCCCTCTTTCTCTCTCAAAGAAGCATAGCATCTCTCTCTCTCTCCAAGAATTCTAGCATATCTCTCTTGCTCTCTCTCTCTGTTTAAGAAGTCTAGTTTCTCTCTCTCTCAAAGGAGCATAGCAGCTCTCTGTCTCACTATCTCTCCACTTTCTCTCAAAGGAGACTAGAATCTCTCTCTCATTCTCAACGGAGACTAGAATCCCTCTCTCTATCTATCTCTCTCTCTAAGGAGCCTAGCATGTATCTCTCTCACTCTCTCGTTCACAGGAGCCTAGCATTTCTCTCTTTCCTCTCTCCCTCAGTCTCCCTCAAAATAGAATAGCATCTCTCTCTCTGTCTCCTTCTTTCTCTTTCTCTCAAAAAGCTTATCATATCTCTCTCTCTAAAAGGACCCAAACAACTCTCTCTCCCTCTCTCTCTCTGCCTCTCTCTCTCTCTCTCCCTCCAAGGAGACTACCAAGTATCTCCCCCACTCTCTCTTTCACAGGAGCCTAGCATCTCTCTCTTTCCTGTCTCCCTCAGTCTCTCTCAATGGAACCTAGCATCTCTCTCTCTGTCTATTTCTTTCTCTTTCTCTCAAACGGCTTAGCATATCTCTCTCTCTAAAAGGACCCAAACATCTCTCTCCATCTCTCTCTCTTTCTCTCTCTCACTCTCTCCCTTTCTCTCTCCAAGGAGAATATATTCTCTCCCTCACTCTCTCTCTCTCTCTCTTAAAGGGCCTAGGATCCCTCTCTCTCTCTGTCTATTTCTCTCTCTGTCGAAGGAGCCGAACATCGCTATCTCTCTGAATATCTCTCGCTCAAAGGAGCCTAGAATCTCTCACTCTCCCTCCCTCACTGTGTCTCAAATGAGCCAAGCATCTCTCTCTATCTCTGTCTCTCTCAGTCTCTTTCTCTCTCTCAAAGAATTCTAGAATATATCTCTCTGTCTCATTCAAAGGATTCTAGCATCTCTCTCTTTCTCTCTCTAAGAATCCTATCATCCCTCCCTCTCAGACAAAATAGCCGAGCAACTCTCTCTCTCTTTCTCCCAAAGGAGACTACCATCTCTCTTTCTCTAAGGAGCTAAGCATCTCTCTCTCTGTCTCTCTCTCTCATAACTAGGAGCATATATTCCCTCTCTCTCACTCTCACTCTCAAAGGAGATTCTGATCCCTCTCTCACTGTCTCTCTTTCTCTAAAAGGAACCCAGCATCTCTCTGTCTCTCTAGCACTCCTCTTACTCTCAAAGGAGCCTAGCATATCTCTTTCTCTCTCAAAGGAGCCTAGTATCTCTCTCTCTGTCAGAAAGAGCCTCAGAGCTCTCTCGCTGTCTCTCTCAAAGGAGACAAGCATCTATCTATCTATCAATCTCAAAAGAATCTAGCATCTCTCTCTATCTCTGTCTCTCTCTAAGAAGCTTAGAAACTCTCTCTCTCACTCAAAGGAGCCCAGCATATCTTTGTCTCTCTATCTATCTCTATTTCTCTCGTAGGAGTCTAGAATCTTTACGTCTCCGTCTCTCTCTCTCAAAGGAGCCTCGCGGCACTCTCTCTCTCTCTCTCTCTCTCTCTCTCTCTCTCTCTCTCTCTCTCTCTCTCTCCTTCTCTCTCCGAGGAGAAAATCGTCTATATTTCTCTCTCTCTCAATCGAACCTAGGTTACCTATCTCTCTGTCCTCTCTCTCTTAAAGTAGAATAGCATACAACTCTCTTTGTGTCTCTCCGCTTTCTATCAAAGGATCCCAGCATCTCTCTCTCTCTCTCTCTCTCTCTGTCCCTCTTTCTCTCTCAAAGGAGCATAGCATCTCTCTCTCTCTCCAAGAATTCTAGCATATCTCTCTTGCTCTCTCTGTTTAAAAAGTCTAGTTTCTCTCTCTCTCAAAGGAGCATAGCAACTCTCTGTCTCTCTATCTCTCCACTTTCTCTCAAAGGAGACTAGAATCTCTCTCTCATTCTCAACGGAGACTAGAATCCATCTCTATCTATCTCTCTCTCTAAGGAGCCTAGCATGTATATCTCTCACTCTCTCGTTCACAGGAGCCTAGCATTTCTCTCTTTCCTCTCTCCATCAGTCTCCCTCAAAGGAGAATAGCATCTCTCTCTCTGTCTCCTTCTTTCTCTTTCTCTCAAAAAGCTTATCATATCTCTCTCTCTAAAAGGACCCAAACAACTCTCTCTCCCTCTCTCTCTCTGCCTCTCTATCTCTCTCTCCCTCTAAGCAGCCTACCATGTATCTCCCTCACTCTCTCTTTCACAGGAGCCTAGCATCTCTCTCTTTCCTCTCTCCCTCAGTCTCTCTCAAAGGAACCTAGCATCTCTCTCTGTGTCTATTTCTTTCTCTTTCTCTCAAAAGGCTTAGCATATCTCTCTCTAAAAGGACCCAAACATCTCTCTCAATCTCTCTCTCTTTCTCTCTCTCCCTCTCTCCCTCTCTCTCTCCAAGGAGAATATATTCTCTCCCTCACTCTCTCTCTCTCTCAAAGGGCATAGGATCCCTCTCTCTCTCTGTCTGTCTCTCTCTCCGTCGAAGGAGCCTACCATCTCCATCTCTCTGTATATCTCTCTTTCGCTCAAAGGAGCCTGGAATCTCTCACTATCCCTCCCTCACTCTGTCTCAATGAGCCTAGCATCTCTCTCTATCTCTGTCTCTCTCAGTCTCTTTCTCTTTCTCAAAGAATCCTAGAATATATCTCTCTGTCAAATTCAAAGGATTCTAGCATTTCACTCTTTCTCCCTCTATGAATCCTAGCATCACTCACTCTCTCTTCAAAGGAGCCTATCATCCCTCCCTCTCTGACAAAATAGCCAAGCAACTCTCTCTCTCTTTCTCTCAAAGGAGAATACCATCTCTCTTTCTCAAAGGAGCTAAGCATCTCTCTCTCTGTCTCTCTCTCTCATACCAAGGAGCATATATTCCCTCTCTCTCCCTCTCTCTCTCAAAGGAGCCTTTGATCCCTCTCTCACTGTCTCTCTTTCTCTAAAAGGAACCCAGCATCTCTCTGTCTCTATAGCTCTCCTCTTTCTCTCAAAGGAGCCTAGCATATCTCTTTCTCTCTCAAAGGAGCCTAGTATCTCTCTCTCTGTCAGAAAGAGCCTCAGAGCTCTCTCGCTGTCTCTCTCAAAGGAGACAAGCATCTATCTATCTATCAATCTCAAAGGAATCTAGCATCTCTCTCTATCTCTGTCTCTCTCTAAGAAGCTTAGAAACTCTCTCTCTCACTCAAAGGAGCCCAGCATATCTTTGTCTCTCTATCTATCTCTATTTCTCTCATAGGAGTCTAGAATCTTTACGTCTCCGTCTCTCTCTCAAAGGAGCCTCGCGGCACTCTCTCTCTCTCTCCCTCTATCTCTCTCTCTCTCCCTCTCTCTCCGAGGAGAAAATCGTCTATATTTCTCTCTCTCTCAATCGAACCTAGGTTCCCTATCTCTCTGTCCTCTCTCTCTTAAAGTAGAATAGCATACAACTCTCTTTTTGTCTCTCCGCTTTCTATCATAGGATCCCAGCATCTCTCTCTCTATCTCTGTCCCTCTTTCTCTCTCAAAGAAGCATAGCATCTCTCTCTCTCTCCACGAATTCTAGCATATCTCTCTTGCTCTCTCTCTCTGTTTAAGAAGTCTAGTTTCTCTCTCTCTCAAAGGAGCATAGCAACTCTCTGTCTCTCTATCTCTCCACTTTCTCTCAAAGGAGACTAGAATCTCTCTCTCATTCTCAAAGGAGACTAGAATCCCTCTCTCTATCTATCTCTCTCTCTAAGGAGCCTAGCATGTATCTCTCTCACTCTCTCGTTCACAGGAGCCTAGCATTTCTCTCTTTCCTCTCTCCCTCAGTCTCCCTCAAAGGAGAATAGCATCTCTCTCTCTGTAACCTTCTTTCTCTTTCTCTCAAAAAAGCTTATCATATCTCTCTCTCTAAAAGGACCCAAACAACTCTCTCTTCATCTCTCTCTATGCCTCTCTCTCTCTCTCTCCCTCTAAGGAGCCTACCATGTATCTCCCTCACTCTCTCTTTCACAGGAGCCTAGCATCTCTCTCTTTCCTCTCTCCCTCAGTCTCTCTCAATGGAACCTAGCATCTTTCTCTCTGTCTACTTCTTTCTCTTTCTCTCAAAAAGATTAGCATATGTCTCTCTCTAAAAGGACCCAAACATCTCTCTCCATCTCTCTCTCTTTCTCTCTCTCACTCTCTCCCTCTCTCTCTCCAAGGAGAATATATTCTCTCCCTCACTCTCTCTCTCTCTCTCTCTCTCTCTCAAAGGGCCTAGGATCCCTCTCTCTCTCTGTCTATTTCTCTCTCTGTCGAAGGAGCCTACCATCGCTATCTCTCTGTATATCTCTCTTTCGCTCAAAGGAGCCTAGAATCTCTCACTCTCCCTCCCTCACTCTGTGTCAAATGAGCCTAGCATCTCTCTCTATCTCTGTCTCTCTCAGTCTCTTTCTCTCTCTCAAAGAATTCTAGAATATATCTCTCTGTCTCATTCAAAGGATTCTAGCATCTCTCTCTTTCTCTCTCTACGAATCCTAGCATCACTCACTCTCAGACAAAATAGCCGAGCAACTCTCTCTCTCTTTCTCTCAAAGGAGACTACCATCTCTCTTTCTCAAAGGAGCTAAGCATCTCTCTCTCTGTCTCTCTCTCTCATACCTAGGAGCATATATTCCCTCTCTCTCCCTCTCACTCTCAAAGGAGTCTCTGATCCCTCTCTCACTGTCTCTCTTTCTCTAAAAGGAACCCAGCATCTCTCTGTCTCTCTAGCTCTCCTCTTTCTCTCAAAGGAGCCTAGCATATCTCTTTCTCTCTCAAAGGAGCCTAGTATCTCTCTCTCTGTCAGAAAGAGCCTCAGAGCTCTCTCGCTGTCTCTCTCAGAGGAGACAAGCATCTATCTATCTATCTATCTCAAAGGAATCTAGCATCTCTCTCTATCTCTGTCTCTCTCTAAAAAGCTTAGAAACTCTCTCTCTCACTCAAAGGAGCCCAGCATATCTTTGTCTCTCTATCTATCTCTATTTCTCTCATAGGAGTCTTGAATCTTTACGTCTCCGTCTCTCTCTCTCAAAGGAGCCTCGCGGCACTCTCTCTCTCTCCCTCTCTCTCCCTCTCTCTCCTTCTCTCTCCGAGGAGAAAATCGTCTATATTTCTCTCTCTCTCAATCGAACCTAGGTTACCTATCTCTCTGTCCTCTCTCTCTTAAAGTAGAATAGCATACAACTCTCTTTGTGTCTCTCCGCTTTCTATCAAAGGATCCCAGCATCTCTCTCTCTTTCTCTCTGTCCGTCTTTCTCTCTCAAAGGAGCATAGCATCTCTCTCTCTCTCCAAGTATTCTAGCATATCTCTCTTGCTCTCTCTCTCTGTTTAAGAAGTCTAGGTTCTCTCTCTCTCAAAGGAGCATAGCAACTCTCTGTCTCTCTATCTCTCCACTTTCTCTCAAAGGATCCTATAATCTCTCTCTCATCCTCAAAGGAGACTAGAATCCCTCTCTCTATCTATCTCTCCCTCTAAGGAGCCTAGCATGTACCTCTCTCACTCTCTCGTTCACAGGAGCCTAGCATTTCTCTCTTTCCTCTCTCCCTCAGTCTCCCTCAAAGGAGAATAGCATCTCTCTCTCTGTCTCCTTCTTTCTCTTTCTCTCAAAAACTTATCATGTCTGTCTCTCTAAAAGGACCCAAACCACTGTCTCTCTCTCTGCCTCTCTCTCTCTCTCTCCCTCTAAGGAGCCTACCATATATTTCCCTCACTCTCTCTTTCACAGGAGCCTAGCATCTCTCTCTTTCCTCTCTCCCTCAGTCTCTCTCAATGGAACCTAGCATCTCTCTCTCTGTCTATTCCTTTCTCTTTCTCTCAAAAGGCTTAGCATATCTCTCTCTCTAAATGGACCCAAACATCTCTCTCCCTCTCTCTCTCTTTCTCTCTCTCTCTTTCTCTCTCTCTCTCTCTCTCTCTCTCTCTCTCTCTCTCCCTCTCTCTCTCCAAGGAGAATATATTCTCTCCCTCACTCTCTCTCTCTCTCTCTCAAAGGGCCTAGGATCCCTCTCTCTCTCTGTCTGTCTCTCTCTCCGTCGAAGGAGCCTACCATCTCCATCTCTCTGTATATCTCTCTTTCGCTCAAAGGAGCCTAGAATCTCTCACTCTCCCTCCCTCTCTCTGTCTCAAATGAGCCTAGCATTTCTCTCTATCTCTGTCTCTCTCAGTCTCTTTCTCTTGCTCAAAGAATCCTAGAATATATCTCTCTGTCAAATTCAAAGGATTCTAGCATCTCTCTCTTTCTCTCTCTAAGAATCCTAGCATCACTCACTCTCTCTTCAAAGGAGCCTATCATCCCTCCCTCTCTGACAAAATAGCCGAGCAACTCTCTCTCTCTTTCTCTCAAAGGAGACTACCATCTCTCTTTCTCAAAGGAGCTAAGAATCTCTCTCTCTGTCTCTCTCTCTCATACCTAGGAGCATATATTCCCTCTCTCTCCCTCTCACTCTCAAAGGACACTCTGATCCCTCTCTCACTGTCTCTCTTTCTCTAAAAGGAACCCAGCATCTCTCTGTCTCTCTAGCTCTCCTCTTTCTCTCAAAGGAGCCTAGCATATCTCTTTCTCTCTCAAAGGAGCCTAGTATCTCTCTCTCTCTCAGAAAGGAGCCTCAGAGCTCTCTCGCTGTCTCTCTCAAAGGAGACAAGCATCTATCTATCTCTCCCTCTCAAAGGAATCTAGCATCTCTCTCTATCTCTGTCTCTCTCTAAGAAGCTTAGAAACTCTCTCTCTCACTCAAAGGAGCCCAGCATATCTTTGTCTCTCTATCTATCTCTATTTCTCTCATAGGAGTCTAGAATATTTACGTCTCCGTCTCTCTCTCTCAAAGGAGCCTCGCGGCACTCTCTCTCTCTCCCTCTATCTCTCTCTCTCTCCCTCTCTCTCCGAGGAGAAAATCGTCTATATTTCTCTCTCTCTCAATCGAACCTAGGTTACCTATCTCTCTGTCCTCTCTCTCTTAAAGTAGAATAGCATACAACTCTCTTTGTGTCTCTCCGCTTTCTATCAAAGGATCCCAGCATCTCTCTCTCTCTCTCGGTCCCTCTTTCTCCCTCAAAGAAGCATAGCATCTCTCTCCCTCTCCAAGAATTCTAGCATATCTCTCTTGCTCTCTCTCTCTGTTTAAGAAGTCTAGTTTCTCTCTCTCTCAAAGGAGCATAGCAACTCTCTGTCTCTCTATCTCTCCACTTTCTCTCAAAGGAGACTAGAATCTCTCTCTCATTCTCAACGGAGACTAGAATCCCTCTCTCTATCTATCTCTCTCTCTAAGGAGCCTAGCATGTATCTCTCTCACTCTCTCGTTCACAGGAGCCTAGCATTTCTCTCTTTCCTCTATCCCTCAGTCTCCATCAACGGAGCCTAGCTTCTCTCTCTCTGTCTCCTTCTTTCTCTTTCTCTCAAAAATCTTATCATATATCTCTCTCTCAAATGACCCAAACAACTCTCTCTCCTTCTCTCTCTCTGCCACTCTCTCTCACTCTCTCTCTCTCTCTCTCTCTCTCTCTCTCTCTAAGGAGCCTACCATGTATCTCCCTCACTCTCTCTTTCACAGGAGCCTAGCATCTCTCTCTTTCCTCTCTCCCTCAGTCTCTCTCCATGGAACCTAGCATCTCTATCTCTGTCTATTTCTTTCTCTTTCTCTCAAAAAGCTTATCATATCTCTCTATCTAAAAGGACCCAAACATCTCTCTCCATCTCCCTCTCTTTCTCTCTCTCACTCTCTCCCTCTCTCTCTCCAAGGAGAATATATTCTCTCCCTCACTCTCTCTCTCTCTCTCTCTCTCTCTCTCAAAGGGCCTAGGATCCCTCTCTCTCTCTGTCTATTTCTCTCTCTGTCGAAGGAGCCTACCATCGCTATCTCTCTGTATATCTCTCTTTCGCTCAAAGGAGCCTAGAATCTCTCACTCTCCCTCCCTCACTCTGTCTCAAATGAGCCTAGCATCTCTCTCTATCTCTGTCTCTCTCAGTCTCTTTGTCTCTCTCAAAGATTTCTAGAATATATCTCTCTGTCTCATTCAAAGGATTCTAGCATCTCTCTCTTTCTCTCTCTAAGAATCCTAGCATCACTCACTCTCTCTTCAAAGGAGCCTATCATCCCTCCCTCTCTGACAAAATAGCCGAGCATCTCTCTCTCTCTTTCTCTCAAAGGAGACTACCATCTCTCTTTCTCAAAGGAGCTAAGCATCTCTCTCTCTGTCTCTCTCTCTCATACCTAGGAGCATATATTCCCTCTCTCTCCCTCTCACTCTCAAAGGAGACACACATTCCTCTCTCACTGTCTCTCTTTCTCTAAAAGGAACCCAGCATCTCTCTGTCTCTCTAGCTCTCCTCTTTCTCTCAAAGGAGCCTAGCATATCTCTTTCTCTCTCAAAGGAGCCTAGTATCTCTCTCTCTGTCAGAAAGCGCCTCAGAGCTCTCTCGCTGTCTCTCTCAAAGGAGACAAGCATCTATCTATCTATCTATCTCAAAGGAATCTAGCATCTCTCTCTATCTCTGTCTCTCTCTAAGAAGCTTAGAAACTCTCTCTCTCACTCAAAGGAGCCCAGCATATCTTTGTCTCTCTATCTATCTCTATTTCTCTCATAGGAGTCTTGAATCTTTACGTCTCCGTCTCTGTCTCTCAAAGGAGCCTCGCGGCACTCTCTCTCCCTCTCTCTCTCTCTCTCTCTCCCTCTCCCTCCGAGGAGAAAATCGTCTATATTTCTCTCTCTCTCAATCAAACCTAGGTTACCTATCTCTCTGTCCTCTCTCTCTTAAAGTAGAATAGCATACAACTCTCTTTGTGTCTCTCCGGTTTCTATCAAAGGATCCCAGCATCTCTCTCTCTCTCTCTCTCTCTGTCCCTCTTTCTCTCTCAAAGGAGCATAGCATCTCTCTCTCTCCAAGAATTCTAGCATATCTCTCTTGCTCTCTCTCTCTCTGTTTAAGAAGTCTAGTTTCTCTCTCTCTCAAAGGAACATAGCAACTCTCTGTCTCTCTATCTCTCCACTTTCTCTCAAAGGAGACTAGAATCTCTCTCTCATTCTCAACGGAGACTAGAATCCCTCTCTCTATCTATCTCTCTCTCTAAGGAGCCTAGCATGTATCTCTCTCACTCTCCGTTCACAGGAGCCAGCATTTCTCTCTTTCCTCTCTCCCTCAGTCTCCCTCAAAGGAGAATAGCATATCTCTCTCTGTCTCCTTCTTTCTCTTTATCTCAAAAAGCTTATAATATCTCTCTCTCTAAAAGGACCCAAACAACTCTCTCTCCCTCTCTCTCTCTGCCTCTCTCTCTCTCTCTCCCTCTAAGGAGCCTACCATGTATCTCCCTCACTCTCTCTTTCACAGGAGCCTAGCATCTCTCTCTTTCCTCTCTCCCTCAGTCTCTCTCAATGGAAACTAGCATCTCTCTCTCTGTCTATTTCTTTCTCTTTCTCTCAAAAGGCTTAGCATATCTCTCTCTCTAAAAGGACCCAAACATCTCTCTCCATCTCTCTCTCTTTCTCTCTCTCACTCTCACCCTCTCTCTCTCCAAGGAGAATATATTCTCTCCCTCACTCTCTCTCTCTCTCTCTCAAAGTGCCTAGGATCCCTCTCTCTCTCTGTCTATTTCTCTCTCTGTCGAAGGAGCCTACCATCGCTATCTCTCTGTATATCTCTCTTTCGCTCAAAGGAGCCTAGAATCTCTCACTTTCCCTCCCTCTCTCTGTCTCAAATGAGCCTAGCATCTCTCTCTATCTCTGTCTCTCTCGGTCTCTTTCTCTCTCTCAAAGAATTCTAGAATATATCTCTCTGTCTCATTCAAAGGATTCTAGCATCTCTCTCTTTCTCTCTCTAAGAATCCTAGCATCACTCACTCTCTCTTCAAAGGAGCCTATCATCCCTCCCTCTCTGACAAAATAGACGAGCAACTCTCTCTCTCTTTCTCTCAAAGGAGACTACCATCTCTCTTTCTCAAAGGAGCTAAGCATCTCTCCCTCTGTCTCTCTCTCTCATACCTAGGAGCATATATTCCCTCTCTCTCCCTCTCACTCTCAAAGGAGTCTCTGATTCCTCTCTCACTGTCTCTCCTTCTCTAAAAGGAACCCAGCATCTCTCTGTCTCTCTAGCTCTCCTCTTTCTCTCAAAGGAGCCTAGCATATCTCTTTCTCTCTCAAAGGAGCCTAGTATCTCTCTCTCTGTCAGAAAGAGCCTCAGAGCTCTCTCGCTGTCTCTCTCAAAGGAAACAAGCATCTATCTATCTATCAATCTCAAAGGAATCTAGCATCTCTCTCTATCTCTGTCTCTCTCTAAGAAGCTTAGAAACTCTCTCTCTCACTCAAAGGAGCCCAGCATATCTTTGTCTCTCTATCTATCTCTATTTCTCTCATAGGAGTCTAGAATATTTACGTCTCCGTCTCTCTCTCTCAAAGGAGCCTCGCGGCACTCTCTCTCTCTCCCTCTCTCTCTCTCTCTCTCCTTCTCTCTCCGACGAGAAAATCGTCTATATTTCTCTCTCTCTCAATCGAACCTAGGTTACCTATCTCTCTGTCCTCTCTCTCTTAAAGTAGAATAGCATACAACTCTCTTCGTGTCTCTCCGCTTTCTATCAAAGGATCCCAGCATCTCTCTCTCTCTCTCTCAGTCCCTCTTTCTCTCTCAAAGGAGCATAGCATCTCTCTCTCTCTCCAAGAATTCTAGCATATCTCTCTTGCTCTCTCTCTCTGTTTAAGAAGTCTAGTTTCTCTCTCTCTCAAAGGAGCATAGCAACTCTCTGTCTCTCTGTCTCTCCACTTTCTCTCAAAGGAGACTAGAATCTCTCTCTCATTCTCAACGGAGACTAGAATCCCTCTCTCTATCTATCTCTCTCTCTAAGGAGCCTAGCATGTATCTGTCTCACTCTCTCATTCAGAGGAGCCTAGCATTTCTCTCTTTCCTCTCTCCCTCAGTCTCCCTCAAAGGAGAATAGCATCTCTCTCTCTGTCTCCTTCTTTCTCTTTCTCTCAAAAAGCTTATCATATCTCTCTCTCTAAAAGGACCCAAACAACTCTCTCTCCCTCTCTCTCTCTGCCTCTCTCTCTCTCTCTCCCTCTAAGAAGCCTACCATGTATCTCCCTCACTCTCTCTTTCACAGGAGCCTAGCATCTCTCTCTTTCCTCTCTCCCTCAGTCTCTCTCAATGGAACCTAGAATCTCTCTCTCTGTCTATTTCTTTCTCTTTCTCTCAAAAGGCTTAGCATATCTCTCTCTCTAAAAGTACCCAAACATCTCCCTCCATCTCTCTCTCTTTCTCTCTCTCACTCTCTCCCTCTCTCTCTCCAAGGAGAATATATTCTCTCCCTCACTCTCTCTCTCTCTCAAAGGGACTAGGATCCCTCTCTCTCTCTGTCTGTCTCTCTCTCCGTCGAAGGAGCCTACCATCTCCATCTCTCTGTATATCTCTCTTTCGCTCAAAGGAGCCTAGAATCTCTCACTCTCCCTCCCTCTCTCTGTCTCAAATGAGCCTAGCATCTCTCTCTATCTCTGTCTCTCTCAGTCTCTTTCTCTCTCTCAAAGAATTCTAGAATATATCTCTCTGTCTCATTCAAAGGATTCTAGCATCTCTCTCTTTCTCTCTCTAAGAATCCTAGCATCACTCACTCTCTCTTCAAAGGAGCCTATCATCCCTCCCTCTCTGACAAAATAGCCGAGCAACTCTCTCTCTCTTTCTCTCAAAGGAGACTACCATCTCTCTTTCTCAAAGGAGCTAAGCATCTCTCTCTCTGTCTCTCTCTCTCATACCTAGGAGCATATATTCCCTCTCTCTCCCTCTCTCTCTCAAAGGAGCCTTTGATCCCTCTCTCACTGTCTCTCTTTCTCTAAAAGGAACCCAGCATCTCTCTGTCTCTCTAGCTCTCCTCTTTCTCTCAAAGGAGCCTAGCATATCTCTTTCTCTCTCAAAGGAGCCTAGTATCTCTCTCTCTGTCAGAAAGAGCCTCAGAGCTCTCTCGCTGTCTCTCTCAAAGGAGACAAGCATCTATCTATCTATCAATCTCAAAGAAATCTAGCATCTCTCTCTATCTCTGTCTCTCTCTAAGAACATTAGAAACTCTCTCACTCAAAGGAGCCCAGCATATCTTTGTCTCTCTATCTATCTCTATTTCTCTCATAGGAGTCTAGAATATTTACGTCTCCGTCTCTCTCTCTCAAAGGAGCCTCGCGGCACTCTCTCTCTCTCCCTCTATCTCTCTCTCTCTCCCTCTCTCTCCGAGGAGAAAATCGTCTATATTTCTCTCTCTCTCAATCGAACCTAGGTTACCTATCTCTCTGTCCTCTCTCTCTTAAAGTAGGATAGCACACAACTCTCTTTGTGTCTCTCCGCTTTCTATCAAAGGATTCCAGCATCTCTCTCTCTCTCTCTCTGTCCCTCTTTCTCTCTCAAAGAAGCATAGCATCTCTCTCTCTCTCCAAGAATTCTAGCATATCTCTCTTGCTCTCTCTCTCTGTTTAAGAAGTCTAGTTTCTCTCTCTCTCAAAGGAGCATAGCAACTCTCTGTCTCTCTATCTCTCCACTTTCTCTCAAAGGAGACTAGAATCTCTCTCTCATTCTCAACGGAGACTAGAATCCCTCTCTCTATCTATCTCTCTCTCTAGGGAGCCTAGCATGTATCTCTCTCACTCTCTCGTTCACAGAAGCCTAGTATTTCTCTCTTTCCTCTCTCCCTCAGTCTCCCTCAAAGGAGAATAGCATCTCTCTCTGTCTCCTTCTTTCTCTTTCTCTCAAAAAGCTTATCATATCTCTCTCTCTAAAAGGACCCAAACAACTCTCTCTCCCTCTCTCTCTCTGCCTCTCTCTCTCTCTCTCCCTCTAAGGAGCCTACCATGTATCTCCCTCACTCTCTCTTTCACAGGATCCTAGCATCGCTCTCTTTCCTCTCTCCCTCAGTCTCTCTCAATGGAACCTAGCATCTCTCTCTCTGTGTCTATTACTTTCTCTTTCTCTCAAAAGGCTTAGCATATCTCTCTCTCTAAAAGGACCCAAACATCTCTCTCCATCTCTCTCTCTTTCTCTCTCTCACTCTCTCCCTCTCTCTCTCCAAGGAGAATATATTCTCTCCCTCTCTCTCTCTCTCTCTCAAAGGGCCTAGGATCCCTCTCTCTCTCTGTCTGTCTCTCTCTCCGTCGAAGGAGCCTACCATCTCCATCTCTATGTATATCTCTCTTTCGCTCAAAGGAGCCTAGAATCTCTCACTCTCCCTCGCTCTCTCTGTCTCAAATGAGCCTAGCATCTCTCTCTATCTCTGTCTCTCTCACTCTCTTTCTCTTTCTCAAAGAATCCGAGAATATATCTCTCTGTCAAATTCAAAGGATTCTAGCATCTCTCTCTTTCTCTCTCTAAGAATCCTAGCATCACTCACTCTCTCTTCAAAGGAGCCTATCATCCCTCCCTCTCTGACAAAATAGCCGAGCAACTCTCTCTCTCTTTCTCTCAAAGGAGACTACCATCTCTCTTTCTCAAAGGAGCTAAGCATCTCTCTCTCTGTCTTTCTCTCTCATACCTAGGAGCATATATTCCCTCTCTCTCCCTCTCTCTCTCAAAGGAGCCTTTGATCCCTGTCTCACTCTCTCTCTTTCTCTAAAAGGAACCCAGCATCTCTCTGTCTCTCTAGCTCTCCTCTTACTCTCAAAGGAGCCTAGCATATCTCTTTCTCTCTCAAAGGAGCCTAGTATCTCTCTCTCTCTCAGAAAGGAGCCTCAGAGCTCTCTCGCTGTCTCTCTCAAAGGAGACAAGCATCTATCTATCTCTCTCTCTCAAAGGAATCTAGCATCTCTCTCTATCTCTGTCTCTCTCTAAGAAGGTTAGAAACTCTCTCTCTCACTCAAAGGAGCCCAGCATATCTTTGTCTCTCGATCTATCTCTATTTCTCTCATAGGAGTCTAGAATATTTACGTCTCCGTCTCTCTCTCTCAAAGGAGCCTCGCGGCACTCTCTCTCTCTCCCTCTGTCTCTCTCTCTCTCCCTCTCTCTCCGAGGAGAAAATCGTCTATATTTCTCTCTCTCTCAATCAAACCTAGGTTACCTATCTCTGTGTCCTCTCTCTCTTAAAGTAGAATAGCATACAACTCTCTTTGTGTCTCTCCGCTTTCTATCAAAGGATTCCAGCATCTCTCTCTCTCTCTCTCTGTCCCTCTTTCTCTCTCAAAGAAGCATAGCATCTCTCTCTATCTCCAAGAATTCTAGCATATCTCTCTTGCTCTCTCTCTCTGTTTAAGAAGTCTAGTTTCTCTCTCTCTCTCAAAGGAGCATAGCAACTCTCTGTCTCTCTATCTCTCCACTTTCTCTCAAAGGAGACTAGAATCTCTCTCTCATTCTCAAAGGAGACTAGAATCCCTCTCTCTATCTATCTCTCTCTCTAAGGAGGCTAGCATGTATCTCTCTCACTCTCTCGTTCACAGGAGCCTAGCACTTCTCTCTTTCCTCTCTCCCTCAGTCTCCCTCAAAGGAGAATAGCATCTCTCTCTCTGTCTCCTTCTTTCTCTTTCTCTCAAAAAGCTTATCATATCTCTCTCTCTAAAAGGACCCAAACAACTCTCTCTCCCTCTCTCTCTATGCCTCTCTCTCTCTCTCTCCCTCTAAGGAGCCTACCATGTATCTCCCTCACTCTCTCTTTCACAGGAGCCTAGCATCTCTCTCGTTCCTCTCTCCCTCAGTCTCTCTCAATGGAACCTAGCATCTCTCTCTCTGTCTATTTCTTTCTCTTTCTCTCAAAAGGCTTAGCATATCTGTCTCTCTTAAAGGACCCAAACATCTCTCTCCATCTCTCTCTCTTTCTCTCTCTCACTCACTCCCTCTCTCTCTCCAAGGAGAATATATTCTCTCCCTCACTCTCTCTCTCTCTCAAAGGGCCTAGGATCCCTCTCTCTCTCTGTCTGTCTCTCTCTCCGTCGAAGGAGCCTACCATCTCCATCTCTCTGTATATCTCTCTTTCGCTCATAGGAGCCTGGAATCTCTCACTCTCTGCCTCCCTCTCTCTGTCTCAAATGAGCCTAGCATCTCTCTCTATCTCTGTCTCTCTCAGTCTCTTTCTCTTTCTCAAAGAATCCTAGAATATATCTCTCTGTCAAATTCAAATAATTCTAGCATCTCTCTCTTTCTCTCTCTAAGAATCCTAGCATCACTCACTCTCTCTTCAAAGGAGCCTATCATCCCTAACTCTATGACAAAATAGCCGAGCAACTCTCTCTCTCTTTCTCTCAAAGGAGACTACCATCTCTCTTTCTCAAAGGAGCTAAGCATCTCTCTCTCTGTCTCTCTCTCTCATACCTAGGAGCATATATTCCCTCTCTCTCCCTCTCTCTCTCAAAGGAGCCTTTGATCCCTGTCTCACTGTCTCTCTTTCTCTAAGAGGAACCCAGCATCTCTCTGTCTCTCTAGCTCTCCTCTTTCTCTCAAAGGAGCCTAGCATATCTCTTTCTCTCTCAAAGGAGCCTAGTATCTCTCTCTCTGTCAGAAAGAGCCTCAGAGCTCTCTCGCTGTCTCTCTCAAAGGAGACAAGCATCTATCTATCTATCAATCTCAAAGGAATCTAGCATCTCTCTCTATCTCTGTCTCTCTCTAAGAAGCTTAGAAATTCTCTCTCTCACTCAAAGGAGCCCAGCATATCTTTGTCTCTCTATCTATCTCTATTTCTCTCATAGGAGTCTGGAATCTTTACGTCTCCGTCTCTCTCTCTCAAAGGAGCCTCGCGTCACTCTCTCTCTCTCCCTCTATCTCTCCCTCTCTCCTTCTCTCTCCGAGGAGAAAATCGTCTATATTTCACTCTCTCTCAATCGAACCTAGGTTCCCTATCTCTCTGTCCTCTCTCTCTTAAAGTAGAATAGCATACAACTCTCTTTGTGTCTCTCCGCTTTCTATCAAAGGATCCCAGCATCTCTCTCTCTCTCTCTCTCTCTCTCTCTGTCCCTCTTTCTCTCTCAAAGGAGCATAGCATCTCTCTCTCTCTCCAAGAATTCTAGCATATCTCTCTTGCTCTCTCTCTGTTTAAGAAGTCTAGTTTCTCTCTCTCTCAAAGGAGCATAGCAACTCTCTGTCTCTCTATCTCTCCACTTTCTCTCAAAGGAGACTAGAATCTCTCTCTCATTCTCAAAGGAGACTAGAATCCCTCTCTCTATCTATCTCTCTCTCTAAGGAGCCTAGCATGTATCTCTCTCACTCTCTCGTTCACAGGAGCCTAGCATTTCTCTCTTTCCTCTCTCCCTCTGTCTCCCTCAAAGGAGAATAGCATCTCTCTCTCTGTCTCCTTCTTTCTCTTTTTCTCAAAAAGCTTATCATATCTATCTCTCTAAAAGGACCCAAACAACTCTCTCTCTCCCTCTAAGGAGCCTTCCATGTATCTCCCTCACACTCTCTTTCACAGGAGCCTAGCATCTCTCTCTTTCTTCTCTCCCTCAGTCACTCTCAATGGAACCTAGCATCTCTCTCTCTGTCTATTTCTTTCTCTTTCTCTCAAAAGGCTTAGCATATCTCTCTCTCTAAAAGGACCCAAACATCTCTCTCCATCTCTCTCTCTTTCTCTCTCTCACTCTCTCCCTCTCTCTCTCCAAGGAAAATATATTCTCTCCCTCACTCTCTCCCTCTCTCTCTCAAAGGGCCTAGGATCCCTCTCTCTCTCTGTCTATTTCTCTCTCTGTCGAAGGAGCCTACCATCGCTATCTCTCTGTATATCTCTCTTTCGCTCAAAGGAGCCTAGAATCTCTCACTCTCCCTCCCTCTCTCTGTCTCAAATGAGCCTAGAATCTCTCTCTATCTCTGTCTCTCTCAGTCTCTTTCTCTCTCTCAAAGAATTCTAGAATATATCTCTCTGTCTCATTCAAAGGATTCTAGCATCTCTCTCTTTCTCTCTCTAAGAATCCTAGCATCACTCACTCTCTCTTCAAAGGAGCCTATCATCCCTCCCTCTATGACAAAATAGCCGAGCAACTCTCTCTCTCTTTCTCTCAAAGGAGACTACCATCTCTCTTTCACAAAGGAGCTAAGCATCTCTCTCTCTGTCTCTCTCTCTCATACCTAGGAGCATATATTCCCTCCCTCTCCTTCTCACTCTCAAAGGAGACTCTGATCCCTCTCTCACTGTCTCGCTTTCTCTAAAAGGAACCCAGCATCTCTTTGTCTCTCTAGCTCTCCTCTTTCTCTCAAAGGAGCCTAGCATATCTCTTTCTCTCTCAAAGGAGCCTAGTATCTCTCTCTCTGTCAGAAAGAGCCTCAGAGCTCTTTCGCTGTCTCTCTCAAAGGAGACAAGCATCTATCTATCAATCTCAAAGGAATCTAGCATCTCTCTCTATCTCTGTCTCTCTCTAAGAAGCTTAGAAACTCTCTCACTCAAAGGAGCCCAGCATATCTTTGTCTCTCTATCTATCTCTATTTCTCTCATAGGAGTCTAGAATATTTACGTCTCCGTCTCTCTCTCTCAAAGGAGCCTCGCGGCACTCTCTCTCTCTCCCTCTATCTCTCTCTCTCTCCCTCTCTCTCCGAGGAGAAAATCGTCTATATTTCTCTCTCTCTCAATCGAACCTAGGTTACCTATCTCTCTGTCCTCTCTCTCTTAAAGTAGGATAGCACACAACTCTCTTTGTGTCTCTCCGCTTTCTATCAAAGGATTCCAGCATCTCTCTCTCTCTCTCTCTGTCCCTCTTTCTCTCTCAAAGAAGCATAGCATCTCTCTCTCTCTCCAAGAATTCTAGCATATCTCTCTTGCTCTCTCTCTCTGTTTAAGAAGTCTAGTTTCTCTCTCTCTCAAAGGAGCATAGCAACTCTCTGTCTCTCTATCTCTCCACTTTCTCTCAAAGGAGACTAGAATCTCTCTCTCATTCTCAACGGAGACTAGAATCCCTCTCTCTATCTATCTCTCTCTCTAGGGAGCCTAGCATGTATCTCTCTCACTCTCTCGTTCACAGGAGCCTAGTATTTCTCTCTTTCCTCTCTCCCTCAGTCTCCCTCAAAGGAGAATAGCATCTCTCTCTGTCTCCTTCTTTCTCTTTCTCTCAAAAAGCTTATCATATCTCTCTCTCTAAAAGGACCCAAACAACTCTCTCTCCCTCTCTCTCTCTGCCTCTCTCTCTCTCTCTCCCTCTAAGGAGCCTACCATGTATCTCCCTCACTCTCTCTTTCACAGGATCCTAGCATCGCTCTCTTTCCTCTCTCCCTCAGTCTTTCTCAATGGAACCTAGCATCTCTCTCTCTGTGTCTATTACTTTCTCTTTCTCTCAAAAGGCTTAGCATATCTCTCTCTCTAAAAGGACCCAAACATCTCTCTCCATCTCTCTCTCTTTCTCTCTCTCACTCTCTCCCTCTCTCTCTCCAAGGAGAATATATTCTCTCCCTCTCTCTCTCTCTCTCTCAAAGGGCCTAGGATCCCTCTCTCTCTCTGTCTGTCTCTCTCTCCGTCGAAGGAGCCTACCATCTCCATCTCTATGTATATCTCTCTTTCGCTCAAAGGAGCCTAGAATCTCTCACTCTCCCTCGCTCTCTCTGTCTCAAATGAGCCTAGCATCTCTCTCTATCTCTGTCTCTCTCAGTCTCTTTCTCTTTCTCAAAGAATCCGAGAATATATCTCTCTGTCAAATTCAAAGGATTCTAGCATCTCTCTCTTTCTCTCTCTAAGAATCCTAGCATCACTCACTCTCTCTTCAAAGGAGCCTATCATCCCTCCCTCTCTGACAAAATAGCCGAGCAACTCTCTCTCTCTTTCTCTCAAAGGAGACTACCATCTCTCTTTCTCAAAGGAGCTAAGCATCTCTCTCTCTGTCTTTCTCTCTCATACCTAGGAGCATATATTCCCTCTCTCTCCCTCTCTCTCTCAAAGGAGCCTTTGATCCCTGTCTCACTCTCTCTCTTTCTCTAAAAGGAACCCAGCATCTCTCTGTCTCTCTAGCTCTCCTCTTACTCTCAAAGGAGCCTAGCATATCTCTTTCTCTCTCAAAGGAGCCTAGTATCTCTCTCTCTCTCAGAAAGGAGCCTCAGAGCTCTCTCGCTGTCTCTCTCAAAGGAGACAAGCATCTATCTATCTCTCTCTCTCAAAGGAATCTAGCATCTCTCTCTATCTCTGTCTCTCTCTAAGAAGGTTAGAAACTCTCTCTCTCACTCAAAGGAGCCCAGCATATCTTTGTCTCTCGATCTATCTCTATTTCTCTCATAGGAGTCTAGAATATTTACGTCTCCGTCTCTCTCTCTCAAAGGAGCCTCGCGGCACTCTCTCTCTCTCCCTCTGTCTCTCTCTCTCTCCCTCTCTCTCCGAGGAGAAAATCGTCTATATTTCTCTCTCTCTCAATCAAACCTAGGTTACCTATCTCTGTGTCCTCTCTCTCTTAAAGTAGAATAGCATACAACTCTCTTTGTGTCTCTCCGCTTTCTATCAAAGGATTCCAGCATCTCTCTCTCTCTCTCTCTGTCCCTCTTTCTCTCTCAAAGAAGCATAGCATCTCTCTCTCTCTCCAAGAATTCTAGCATATCTCTCTTGCTCTCTCTCTCTGTTTAAGAAGTCTAGTTTCTCTCTCTCTCTCAAAGGAGCATAGCAACTCTCTGTCTCTCTATCTCTCCACTTTCTCTCAAAGGAGACTAGAATCTCTCTCTCATTCTCAAAGGAGACTAGAATCCCTCTCTCTATCTATCTCTCTCTCTAAGGAGGCTAGCATGTATCTCTCTCACTCTCTCGTTCACAGGAGCCTAGCACTTCTCTCTTTCCTCTCTCCCTCAGTCTCCCTCAAAGGAGAATAGCATCTCTCTCTCTGTCTCCTTCTTTCTCTTTCTCTCAAAAAGCTTATCATATCTCTCTCTCTAAAAGGACCCAAACAACTCTCTCTCCCTCTCTCTCTATGCCTCTCTCTCTCTCTCTCCCTCTAAGGAGCCTACCATGTATCTCCCTCACTCTCTCTTTCACAGGAGCCTAGCATCTCTCTCGTTCCTCTCTCCCTCAGTCTCTCTCAATGGAACCTAGCATCTCTCTCTCTGTCTATTTCTTTCTCTTTCTCTCAAAAGGCTTAGCATATCTGTCTCTCTTAAAGGACCCAAACATCTCTCTCCATCTCTCTCTCTTTCTCTCTCTCACTCACTCCCTCTCTCTCTCCAAGGAGAATATATTCTCTCCCTCACTCTCTCTCTCTCTCAAAGGGCCTAGGATCCCTCTCTCTCTCTGTCTGTCTCTCTCTCCGTCGAAGGAGCCTACCATCTCCATCTCTCTCTATATCTCTCTTTCGCTCATAGGAGCCTGGAATCTCTCACTCTCTGCCTCCCTCTCTCTGTCTCAAATGAGCCTAGCATCTCTCTCTATCTCTGTCTCTCTCAGTCTCTTTCTCTTTCTCAAAGAATCCTAGAATATATCTCTCTGTCAAATTCAAATAATTCTAGCATCTCTCTCTTTCTCTCTCTAAGAATCCTAGCATCACTCACTCTCTCTTCAAAGGAGCCTATCATCCCTAACTCTATGACAAAATAGCCGAGCAACTCTCTCTCTCTTTCTCTCAAAGGAGACTACCATCTCTCTTTCTCAAAGGAGCTAAGCATCTCTCTCTCTGTCTCTCTCTCTCATACCAAGGAGCATATATTCCCTCTCTCTCCCTCTCTCTCTCAAAGGAGCCTTTGATCCCTCTCTCACTGTCTCTCTTTCTCTAAAAGGAACCCAGCATCTCTCTGTCTCTCTAGCTCTCCTCTTACTCTCAAAGGAGCCTAGCATATCTCTTTCTCTCTCAAAGGAGCCTAGTATCTCTCTCTCTCTCAGAAAGGAGCCTCAGAGCTCTCTCGCTGTCTCTCTCAAAGGAGACAAGCATCTATCTATCTATCAATCTCAAAGGAATCTAGCATCTCTCTCTATCTCTGTCTCTCTCTAAGAAGCTTAGAAATTCTCTCTCTCACTCAAAGGAGCCCAGCATATCTTTGTCTCTCTATCTATCTCTATTTCTCTCATAGGAGTCTGGAATCTTTACGTCTCCGTCTCTCTCTCTCAAAGGAGCCTCGCGTCACTCTCTCTCTCTCCCTCTATCTCTCCCTCTCTCCTTCTCTCTCCGAGGAGAAAATCGTCTATATTTCACTCTCTCTCAATCGAACCTAGGTTCCCTATCTCTCTGTCCTCTCTCTCTTAAAGTAGAATAGCATACAACTCTCTTTGTGTCTCTCCGCTTTCTATCAAAGGATCCCAGCATCTCTCTCTCTCTCTCTCTCTCTCTCTCTCTGTCCCTCTTTCTCTCTCAAAGGAGCATAGCATCTCTCTCTCTCTCCAAGAATTCTAGCATATCTCTCTTGCTCTCTCTCTGTTTAAGAAGTCTAGTTTCTCTCTCTCTCAAAGGAGCATAGCAACTCTCTGTCTCTCTATCTCTCCACTTTCTCTCAAAGGAGACTAGAATCTCTCTCTCATTCTCAAAGGAGACTAGAATCCCTCTCTCTATCTATCTCTCTCTCTAAGGAGCCTAGCATGTATCTCTCTCACTCTCTCGTTCACAGGAGCCTAGCATTTCTCTCTTTCCTCTCTCCCTCTGTCTCCCTCAAAGGAGAATAGCATCTCTCTCTCTGTCTCCTTCTTTCTCTTTTTCTCAAAAAGCTTATCATATCTATCTCTCTAAAAGGACCCAAACAACTCTCTCTCTCCCTCTAAGGAGCCTACCATGTATCTCCCTCACACTCTCTTTCACAGGAGCCTAGCATCTCTCTCTTTCTTCTCTCCCTCAGTCACTCTCAATGGAACCTAGCATCTCTCTCTCTGTCTATTTCTTTCTCTTTCTCTCAAAAGGCTTAGCATATCTCTCTCTCTAAAAGGACCCAAACATCTCTCTCCATCTCTCTCTCTTTCTCTCTCTCACTCTCTCCCTCTCTCTCTCCAAGGAAAATATATTCTCTCCCTCACTCTCTCCCTCTCTCTCTCAAAGGGCCTAGGATCCCTCTCTCTCTCTGTCTATTTCTCTCTCTGTCGAAGGAGCCTACCATCGCTATCTCTCTGTATATCTCTCTTTCGCTCAAAGGAGCCTAGAATCTCTCACTCTCCCTCCCTCTCTCTGTCTCAAATGAGCCTAGAATCTCTCTCTATCTCTGTCTCTCTCAGTCTCTTTCTCTCTCTCAAAGAATTCTAGAATATATCTCACTGTCTCATTCAAAGGATTCTAGCATCTCTCTCTTTCTCTCTCTAAGAATCCTAGCATCACTCACTCTCTCTTCAAAGGAGCCTATCATCCCTCCCTCTATGACAAAATAGCCGAGCAACTCTCTCTCTCTTTCTCTCAAAGGAGACTACCATCTCTCTTTCACAAAGGAGCTAAGCATCTCTCTCTCTGTCTCTCTCTCTCATACCTAGGAGCATATATTCCCTCCCTCTCCTTCTCACTCTCAAAGGAGACTCTGATCCCTCTCTCACTGTCTCGCTTTCTCTAAAAGGAACCCAGCATCTCTTTGTCTCTCTAGCTCTCCTCTTTCTCTCAAAGGAGCCTAGCATATCTCTTTCTCTCTCAAAGGAGCCTAGTATCTCTCTCTCTGTCAGAAAGAGCCTCAGAGCTCTTTCGCTGTCTCTCTCAAAGGAGACAAGCATCTATCTATCAATCTCAAAGGAATCTAGCATCTCTCTCTATCTCTGTCTCTCTCTAAGAAGCTTAGAAACTCTCTCACTCATAGGAGCCCAGCATATCTTTGTCTCTCTATCTATCTCTATTTCTCTCATAGGAGTCTAGAATATTTACGTCTCCGTCTCTCTCTCTCAAAGGAGCCTCGCGGCACTCTCTCTCTCTCCCTCTATCTCTCCCTCTCTCCTTCTCTCTCCGAGGAGAAAATCGTCTATATTTCACTCTCTCTCAATCGAACCTAGGTTCCCTATCTCTCTGTCCTCTCTCTCTTAAAGTAGAATAGCATACAACTCTCTTTGTGTCTCTCCGCTTTCTATCAAAGGATCCCAGCATCTCTCTCTCTCTCTCTCTCTCTCTCTCTCTCTCTGTCCCTCTTTCTCTCTCAAAGGAGCATAGCATCTCTCTCTCTCTCCAAGAATTCTAGCATATCTCTCTTGCTCTCTCTCTGTTTAAGAAGTCTAGTTTCTCTCTCTCTCAAAGGAGCATAGCAACTCTCTGTCTCTCTATCTCTCCACTTTCTCTCAAAGGAGACTAGAATCTCTCTCTCATTCTCAAAGGAGACTAGAATCCCTCTCTCTATCTATCTCTCTCTCTAAGGAGCCTAGCATGTATCTCTCTCACTCTCTCGTTCACAGGAGCCTAGCATTTCTCTCTTTCCTCTCTCCCTCTGTCTCCCTCAAAGGAGAATAGCATCTCTCTCTCTGTCTCCTTCTTTCTCTTTTTCTCAAAAAGCTTATCATATCTATCTCTCTAAAAGGACCCAAACAACTCTCTCTCTCCCTCTAAGGAGCCTACCATGTATCTCCCTCACACTCTCTTTCACAGGAGCCTAGCATCTCTCTCTTTCTTCTCTCCCTCAGTCACTCTCAATGGAACCTAGCATCTCTCTCTCTGTCTATTTCTTTCTCTTTCTCTCAAAAGGCTTAGCATATCTCTCTCTCTAAAAGGACCCAAACATCTCTCTCCATCTCTCTCTCTTTCTCTCTCTCACTCTCTCCCTCTCTCTCTCCAAGGAAAATATATTCTCTCCCTCACTCTCTCCCTCTCTCTCTCAAAGGGCCTAGGATCCCTCTCTCTCTCTGTCTATTTCTCTCTCTGTCGAAGGAGCCTACCATCGCTATCTCTCTGTATATCTCTCTTTCGCTCAAAGGAGCCTAGAATCTCTCACTCTCCCTCCCTCTCTCTGTCTCAAATGAGCCTAGAATCTCTCTCTATCTCTGTCTCTCTCAGTCTCTTTCTCTCTCTCAAAGAATTCTAGAATATATCTCACTGTCTCATTCAAAGGATTCTAGCATCTCTCTCTTTCTCTCTCTAAGAATCCTAGCATCACTCACTCTCTCTTCAAAGGAGCCTATCATCCCTCCCTCTATGACAAAATAGCCGAGCAACTCTCTCTCTCTTTCTCTCAAAGGAGACTACCATCTCTCTTTCACAAAGGAGCTAAGCATCTCTCTCTCTGTCTCTCTCTCTCATACCTAGGAGCATATATTCCCTCCCTCTCCTTCTCACTCTCAAAGGAGACTCTGATCCCTCTCTCACTGTCTCGCTTTCTCTAAAAGGAACCCAGCATCTCTTTGTCTCTCTAGCTCTCCTCTTTCTCTCAAAGGAGCCTAGCATATCTCTTTCTCTCTCAAAGGAGCCTAGTATCTCTCTCTCTGTCAGAAAGAGCCTCAGAGCTCTTTCGCTGTCTCTCTCAAAGGAGACAAGCATCTATCTATCAATCTCAAAGGAATCTAGCATCTCTCTCTATCTCTGTCTCTCTCTAAGAAGCTTAGAAACTCTCTCACTCATAGGAGCCCAGCATATCTTTGTCTCTCTATCTATCTCTATTTCTCTCATAGGAGTCTAGAATATTTACGTCTCCGTCTCTCTCTCTCAAAGGAGCCTCGCGGCACTCTCTCTCTCTCCCTCTATCTCTCTCTCTCTCCCTCTCTCTCCGAGGAGAAAATCGTCTATATTTCTCTCTCTCTCAATCGAACCTAGGTTACCTATCTCTCTGTCCTCTCTCTCTTAAAGTAGGATAGCACACAACTCTCTTTGTGTCTCTCCGCTTTCTATCAAAGGATTCCAGCATCTCTCTCTCTCTCTCTCTGTCCCTCTTTCTCTCTCAAAGAAGCATAGCATCTCTCTCTCTCTCCAAGAATTCTAGCATATCTCTCTTGCTCTCTCTCTCTGTTTAAGAAGTCTAGTTTCTCTCTCTCTCAAAGGAGCATAGCAACTCTCTGTCTCTCTATCTCTCCACTTTCTCTCAAAGGAGACTAGAATCTCTCTCTCATTCTCAACGGAGACTAGAATCCCTCTCTCTATCTATCTCTCTCTCTAAGGAGCTTAGCATGTATCTCTCTCACTCTCTCGTTCACAGGAGCCTAGCATTTCTCTCTTTCCTCTCTCCCTCAGTCTCCCTCAAAGGAGAATAGCATCTCTCTCTCTGTCTCCTTCTTTCTCTTTCTCTCAAAAAGCTTATCATATCTCTCTCTCTAAAAGGACCCAAACAACTCTCTCTCCCTCTCTCTCTCTGCCTCTCTCTCTCTCTCTCTCTCCCTCTAAGGAGCCTACCATGTATCTCCCTCACTCTCTCTTTCACAGGATCCTAGCATCTCTCTCTTTCCTCTCTCCATAAGTCTCACTCAATGGAACCTAGCATCTCTCTCTGTGTCTATTTCTTTCTCTTTCTCTCAAAAGGCTTAGCATATCTCTCTCTCTAAAAGGACCCAAACATCTCTCTCCATCTCTCTCTCTTTCTCTCTCTCACTCTCTCCCTCTCTCTCTCCAAGGAGAATATATTCTCTCCCTCACTCTCTCTCTCTCTCAAAGGGCCTAGGATCCCTCTCTCTCTCTGTCTGTCTCTCTCTCCGTCGAAGGAGCCTACCATCTCCATCTCTCTGTATATCTCTCTTTCGCTCAAGGGAGCCTAGAATCTCTCTCTCTCCCTCCCTCTCTCTGTCTCAAATGAGCCTAGCATCTCTCTCTATCTCTGTCTCTCTCAGTCTCTTTCTCTCTCACAAAGAATTCTAGAATATATCTCTCTGTCTCATTCAAAGGATTCTAGCATCTCTCTCTTTCTCTCTCTAAGAATCCTAGCATCACTCACTCTCTCTTCAAAGGAGCCTATCATCCCTCCCTCTCTGACAAAATAGCCGAGCAACTCTCTCTCTCTTTCTCTCAAAGGAGACTACCATCTCTCTTTCTCAAAGGAGCTAAGCATCTCTCTCTCTCTGTCTCTCTCTCTCATACCTAGGAGCATATATTCCCTCTCTCTCCCTCTCACTCTCAAAGGACACTCTGATCCCTCTCTCACTGTCTCTCTTTCTCTAAAAGGAACCCAGCATCTCTCTGTCTCTCTAGCTCTCCTCTTTCTCTCAAAGGAGCCTAGCATATCTCTTTCTCTCTCAAAGGAGCCTAGTATCTCTCTCTCTGTCAGAAAGAGCCTCAGAGCTCTCTCGCTGTCTCTCTCAAAGGAGACAAGCATCTATCTATCTATCAATCTCAAAGGAATCTAGCATCTCTCTCTATCTCTGTCTCTCTCTAAGAAGCTTAGTAACTCTCTCTCTCACTCAAAGGAGCCCAGCATATCTTTGTCTCTCTATCTATCTCTATTTCTCTCATAGGAGTCTAGAATATTTACGTCTCCGTCTCTCTCTCTCAAAGGAGCCTCGCGGCACTCTCTCTCTCTCCCTCTCTCTCTCTCTCTCTCCTTCTCTCTCCGAGGAGAAAATCGTCTATATTTCTCTCTCTCTCAATCGAACCTAGGTTACCTATCTCTGTGTCCTCTCTCTCTTAAAGTAGAATAGCATACAACTCTCTTTGTGTCTCTCCGCTTTCTATCAAAGGATTCCAGCATCTCTCTCTCTCTCTCTCTGTCCCTCTTTCTCTCTCAAAGAAGCATAGCATCTCTCTCTCTCTCCAAGAATTCTGGCATATCTCTCTTGCTCTCTCTCTCTGTTTAAGAAGTCTAGTTTCTCTCTCTCTCTCAAAGGAGCATAGCAACTCTCTGTCTCTCTATCTCTCCACTTTCTCTCAAAGGAGACTAGAATCTCTCTCTCATTCTCAAAGGAGACTAGAATCCCTCTCTCTATCTATCTCTCTCTCTAAGGAGCCTAGCATGTATCTCTCTCACTCTCTCGTTCACAGGAGCCTAGCACTTCTCTCTTTCCTCTCTCCCTCAGTCTCCCTCAAAGGAGAATAGCATCTCTCTCTCTGTCTCCTTCTTTCTCTTTCTCTCAAAAAGCTTATCATATCTCTCTCTCTAAAAGGACCCAAACAACTCTCTCTCCCTCTCTCTCTATGCCTCTCTCTCTCTCTCTCCCTCTAAGGAGCCTACCATGTATCTCCCTCACTCTCTCTTTCACAGGAGCCTAGCATCTCTCTCGTTCCTCTCTCCCTCAGTCTCTCTCAATGGAACCTAGCATCTCTCTCTCTGTCTATTTCTTTCTCTTTCTCTCAAAAGGCTTAGCATATCTCTCTCTCTTAAAGGACCCAAACATCTCTCTCCATCTCTCTCTCTTTCTCTCTCTCACTCACTCCCTCTCTCTCTCCAAGGAGAATATATTCTCTCCCTCACTCTCTCTCTCTCTCAAAGGGCCTAGGATCCCTCTCTCTCTCTGTCTGTCTCTCTCTCCGTCGAAGGAGCCTACCATCTCCATCTCTCTGTATATCTCTCTTTCGCCCATAGGAGACTGGAATCTCTCACTCTCTGCCTCCCTCTCTCTGTCTGAAATGAGCCTAGCATCTCTCTCTATCTCTGTCTCTCTCAGTCTCTTTCTCTTTCTCAAAGAATCCTAGAATATATCTCTCTGTCAAATTCAAAGGATTCTAGCATCTCTCTCTTTCTCTCTCTAAGAATCCTAGCATCACTCACTCTCTCTTCAAAGTAGCCTATCATCCCTAACTCTATGACAAAATAGCCGAGCAACTCTCTCTCTCTTTCTCTCAAAGGAGACTACCATCTCTCTTTCTCAAAGGAGCTAAGCATCTCTCTCTCTGTCTCTCTCTCTCATACCAAGGAGCATATATTCCCTCTCTCTCCCTCTCTCTCTCAAAGGAGCCTTTGATCCCTCTCTCACTGTCTCTCTTTCTCTAAAAGGAACCCAGCATCTCTCTGTCTCTCTAGCTCTCCTCTTACTCTCAAAGGAGCCTAGCATATCTCTTTCTCTCTCAAAGGAGCCTAGTATCTTTCTCTCTCTCACAAAGGAGCCTCAGAGCTCTCTCGCTGTCTCTCTCAAAGGAGACAAGCATCTATCTATCTATCAATCTCAAAGGAATCTAGCATCTCTCTCTATCTCTGTCTCTCTCTAAGAAGCTTAGAAACTCTCTCTCTCACTCAAAGGAGCCCAGCATATCTTTGTCTCTCTATCTATCTCTATTTCTCTCATAGGAGTCTGGAATCTTTACGTCTCCGTCTCTCTCTCTCAAAGGAGCCTCGCGTCACTCTCTCTCTCTCCCTCTATCTCTCTCTCTCTCCCTCTCTCTCCGAGGAGAAAATCGTCTATATTTCTCTCTCTCTCAATCGAACCTAG